>NC_135656.1:91003194-91213194 GCF_964188315.1 Podarcis muralis | reverse complement strand
TTTCCCCCCCATAATTTTACAATTGCCTGTTATCCCTATTATCTGAAAACTTTCCAAATTGCATCCAAATGGATTTGAACTAGGGGGGAAAACCCTCATGCTTACAGAGGACACAGTTTCAATATTTGTTACCTGCTCACCCCCAATCCACTGCAGCCATCCAAAAGATGTACTGCTGAGAGTTGTGGGGGACCCTCTAGAACAGTTTGGGAAATGATACTGAAGGTGGTAGGAGTGACCGGCGAAATGCTTTTCACTAGTGTAAAGCACCCATTGGATACAACCCATTAACGCAAAATAAATCCCAATATTTTATTTACATATTTATTAAAACACATTAAAATCAACAAAGTTGGCAGTTTCAACAGGTTGGAGTGCATTTATCTGAGAATACTTCCAACACATCTGTAAGTGTATCTGTAACCCGACTGTAGGTATGTGCTTTAAGAATCTGCAAGGCTGGCTCAGCAGGTACAGATCCACCGAAATCAACTAATTTGGACTTTAATAGATAGCTGCATGCATTGGCTTCAGGTTGCACAAAGAAGAAAACCTTAGTTCATGGAGCAAAACTCAACCACCTATTACGTTCAGCCCGGACACTGAGATCCAGCGCCGAGAGCCTTCTGGCGGTTCCCTCATTGCGAAAAGTGAGGTTACAGGGAACCAGACAGAGGGCCTTCTCGGTAGTGGCGCCCGCCCTGATGTGAAGGAGATAAGCAACTATCTTATCTTTAAAAGACATCTGAAGGCAGCCCTGTTTAGGGAAGTTTTTAATATTTAATGCTGTATTGTTTTTAAAACTCGATTGGAAGCCGCCCAGAGTGGCTGGGGAAACTCAGCCAGATGGGTGGGGTATAAATAATAAATTATTATTATTAATTATTATTATTGTTATTATTATTATTATTATACAGCCAAACTCTTTCTATTGATCCTATTTAGAAGCAATGTGTAGTATAGCAAATTTTAAAATCCAATTATCCATTACCATTCACAGAAAGACATAAACCTGCATTTCTTGTATGTGTCTGCCACACACACACACACACACACACACACACACACACACACCAATCTGCATTTGATGCAAAGACTAGGCCTGCTGTCCTGGGATTCTTGGGAGGAAGCGTAGGATACAAATCTAATAAAATAAAACAAAAAATAGACCGCTGGTTTGTTTGTTTTTTGCCCACAGAGGCTTATCTCAAAGTAGTACACACATTATCACAATATACCATGTGAGATCTTGATTAGAAGGGTCATCCAGTGCCTAATCCTGCAGCACGTAATCACATGTGATCACAGCTGGATCACTCAGTCTATAGCCAGTAACCCCCAATGGGATTTATAGCTTAATAAACAGATTCAACCTTTCTGTCTGAGCTGTAGCCCAAAATGTTTACTTAATGACAGTGATTAATGATAATGACCTGATGCACTTTGTAAGGCAGATCCATAACTGGATTTGGTTTGCCTGTGGCCACCCTATTAATTTGTGGCAGAAGACAGAAACTTACCGAATAAGGCAGAGGGTTCTGCTTTCAGTTTTTCGTGTTTGACTATCTGAGCAGCACTACATTTAGAAAAGCCAAACATTTCCTTATGTGACTGATTAAATTGATACAGTCAGCAGTTGTTGGGATGCATGACATCAAGATGACTTTTCCCATTAAATGAGATCAGTCATCAACACTGACTACTCATTTTCCTTCTGCATTAAAACTCGGCTCACGGGTCAACAACTGACTTTGAATTAAGATGACCTGGAACAGAGAGGTAATGACATATGTCTAGGAGAATCTTATTTAATTGACTGAAAACTTAAAAAAAGAGGAAGGGTGGACCATACAGCTGCGCCCTGGGATTTCAAAAATTGCCAGTCAGTGTAGAGATTCAATTAATTTGATATAGCAAGGATGGGCTAAAAGTGACATGCCAGAAGATACAACACAACCATCAGCTACAAGACACACGTCAGTGTAATTTCATCTCTCCTCTCAGCTACCGTTGATGCTGAGAATCCTCTTTCCCTCCGGAAGCTTCTCTCAAATTCATCACTGTCCCAGTTTTATTCACTCCCTCTGCCCCTGGTCATCCACTGCTTAATCTATTTCCCTTTCCCCATTTCACAATTCCCGAAGCTGGGCCTGTAGCCATAAGGTTACTGCTGCATTCCTTCTTCTAGCTTTAATATTTCTGTACCCAGAACCTGTAGGCTGTTCACGTACCTCAATAGGCAAGCTCTGTGTATTATGGTTGTTTCCTTTCCTGACCAGCAAAATCTAGCTTCCCCTCAACAGTATCACTGTTGCTGCGCTCTCCCTTGGACGCTTCTGCTTCTCCAACACACCCTGCCCTGGATTATTGCTGCTGCTGAAGTGGCAGCGCTGACTTCCTTGCATCACCCTGCCATTTCAAGCCCCCGGTCGCTCCCTCTTCTCACTTACAAGTTCATTTTGGGCACTTCCCTTTCCATCTCTGTGTTGCTGTGGTATGTTGTCATTGTGCCTGGAATGGCCTCCCGCAGTGCCTCCAAGAGACCACCTCCCCTATTTCCCTTAAAGGCCTCCTCCATGACAAACTGGGGGGCAGCTGCAGGACTGTACGACCTCAGGGCCTCCATGAATTGGTAGGCAGAAGAGAGATTGTAAACTGGCCCGCCACAATTGGGCAGGTGCTTCACCCTCACATTGAAACAAACAGGATGGGCAACCTAATCATATTCATGCACTGCAGAGGGCTTGAAGTAGATCACCCTTGGGATCCCTTCCAACTCTATGATTCTATGCTTTGAACAAAGTCGCAATGAATGTGTTCAATAGGCCCTTAAAAATGTGTAACCTTCGTCTAGATCGTGTCTGACCTTTGTGCTCTTTTTTGAAAGCTATAATTTTAAAATCCTGCACAAACCACATGTTATAATGTTAAGCTTGGGACTGGCAAGGTATAAGGTGGGAAAACACAAGGCAATACAAGTGCAAGGTTTGTGTGGTGCTCCTTACAGGTAGATCACTTTGATTGCTTCATAAAGGCAGGTCACTTTGAACTGTTAAACTTGGAGACACCTTTGGACAGCAAGGCAAAGTGTTGTGTTAGTATGCCTGCTGTCTATCATAACACTTTGACAGTTTCTCTGTTTATAGGTTGTTTTATTTTCACACCCACTGTTTATTGACAGGCAAAAGACAAGGAACAAATCTGCATATAAGATCTCTAAGTAAGCTTATGCCATTTGACCTCTAACATTTATTGCTGGGCATATGAAATCTTTTGTGTAGTTGTTGTGCTGAAACAAAAGTGGCTTTGAGGAGTATTCTACTATAAGTAATAGGAAGAAAGGGAGATTGGGAGTTTATGGGCTCAGAGGGGGATAATTCAGGTTGGTACTTTCAGAATTCAGAGAAAGTTTCTTGGCTTATTTCAGATAATCTCCTGCAGATTTAGTCTCAGTTACCTTACCTATGTCTAAATCCTAGAAATGGATAGACAATCCAGAAGTAAGGTTTAGTAAATGCACTGCTTCGTTATACTGTGCTTTCTGACCCTGAGATAACAGATGACTTTTCACATCCTTAAAAAAAGGAAAAGAAAAAAGACTACACTATCTTCAGTAGACTCTAAAATGGGCCATATTACTCATCTGTAAAGAAAACTGCAATGCTGCTGTTAATTTAATCAAATCTGCTAATTAATGTGTGACATTGATTTCACCCCAAAATAAAACCTGGAACATGTGATCTGAAAGTAGGAAATGTAAGCTTCCTATGGAGGATAGGTTACAGATGAGAATCTTAAAGTGTGTTTTAAAACAGGACCTTTCAAAGCACCCAAATGAAAAGATAAACACAGTAAGATTAATTTTTAATTAGAATAAATAAAATTGGGGTCATAGCTGTGACTTAGTTGCTGTTGTTTTTTAAGAATTATGCTGTGTGGTTCACTGGAATTAGCCAAATGATGGAGATGGAGGAGCATGCATTTCCTATTACAACACTGTGCAAGAATTGTTTCATATCAATTACTGGTTGCTAAAAATGTAGGATTTATTTATTTATCATTAGCTTCTCTTATATTCTCAAGTCTTTTTCACAATCTATTTAACAACTTCTCCCAAAACTTTCATATTTAAGATGAGAAGAATGCAAAGGTAGACTGCTTGTCTGTCTTGTCTCTGTACTCAATTCTTCACCATAAGGCAAGGAGGGGAAACCTGTGGCACCTCAGATGATATTTGAACTACAGAGCCCATCATCCCTGACCATGCTGGCTGGGACTGATGTGGTCTGGAGTTCAACATCATCTTGAGGGTCATAGGTTCTCCTCTTTTTTTTATTTGAAGGGGAGTAGTCCAGCTCTAGCAAAAGTTAGCTTCATAAAAATTATTGGAGATCCCACAATCTTAAATTTAGCCTTGTGGCTGAGGTATCTTACATTCCTACCTGCAATAACTTTCCAGGCCAGAAAGCGTGCTATTTTTAAAAAGAAAAGAAGGGAAATTAAGCATTTAGCTAAGATTTTCTCTTGGTTTCCTCTTAGGTTAAAACTCATCTCAACACCCAAGGTTGGGTGTGAACTACTGTAGGGTCAGCTGAGGGCTCTGTTTAATTACATAGCTTCTGCAGAATATAGTTCACTATCCTATAAAAACAGCTAACATCCTTGATTTTGGAGGCCTAAAAAGTACACTATCATCAGGCTCAGCAACTGAGTGTGTCCGCATTAGAAAACCAATCGCTCGGCTGTCATCCTGGCATTGTAGTGGTGACAGGAGCCAGAATCCTAATTGGTTGTAAGACCATGTTTTAAAAAATAAAGCACAGGTGTCCTGGAATCTTCAAGAGGTGGTAGGTACATATACACAACCCACCAATAGCTTCTTCCCTCAATAGTACACTCCTCTTATTCCAATCAAGGGGCGCAGGTGGTGCTGTGGGTTAAACCACAGAGCCTAGGACTTGCCAATCAGAAGGTCAGCCGTTCGAATCCCCGTGACAGGGTGAGCTCCCATTGCTCAGTCCCTGCTCCTGCCAACCTAGCAGTTTGAAAGCACGTCAAAAGTGCAAGTACATAAACAGGTACCGCTCCAGGGGGAGGGAAAAGGTGTTTCCGTGAGCTGCTCTGGTTCGCCAGAAGCGGCTTAGTCATGCTGGCCACATGACCCGGAAGCTATACACTGGCTCCCTCAGCCAATAAAGCGAGATGAGCGCCGCAACCCCAGAGTCGTCTGCGACTGGACCTAATGGTCAGGGGTCTCTTTACCTTTACCTTATTCCAATCACCATAGCTCTAAATCAACCTGCCAAAGTAATCTTCTTCTTCTTCATCATCTCCTTCTTCTGGGGACGCAGTTGAGGACTCAGAGGGGGAAAGGAATGTAGTGCCATCCCCAGAAGCCCATCCACCAGATGAGTCTGTGGGGCTGGCTTAGATTTTTCAGCAGTAGGGAACCTCCAACCCACAGGCCTAATTAGCCGGCCAGGCTTTTCCAGTTGGCCTAGAAGCCCATTTTGGCCAAGCTACACCTACCTGCTCTACATCTGATGTAACATCAGGTACGAGGAAAGTGCAGGCATGGCTGGGCCATAAGAGCTGCAGACACCGCTGATCAGCTGGAGGCACCTGCAAAGTCCACAACTTGCATAGATCCACGTGACAATCAGAGGGTTTTGGGGGGGAGGGAGGCCTTCAAACTACTGCACAGGCAAAACTGAGTTGCCTGACATCCTTGTGACATCAGGTGACTGACATCAGGTGCCCATAACTAGTTGTCAAACTGGGGCAGGGAGATAAGGATCTGGCTCACCCACCAGATCCACTTCCTCACCCCCTGAGAGTGAGGTGGGCCTTGTTTGCGATTCAGCATCGTTCTCCTTATATCCTTAACACAGTTGCACTTGAAGAGGCCCCGGTAGAAGCTTGATTTAAAGAAGCACTTGTGCCAGCAGTTGTGTGGGTTGGCCGCTGGAGTAAAAGGAAGATTGTAAAGTTCCTTGCTATCTTAACTATGCAAAAGTGGGACAGCTAAATTGCCGTCAAGCTAAAATTAGGAGACAACTGATATTTTATCTCAGCTTAGATAAATGGGAATTCAAATTAACAGTTCATTGTTTTATCTCCCCCACCACACCCCGCCACATTTGTCCACCCAGAAGTACTTCTTTTCAGATGTGCATCACGAGATGCAATTCTCTCAGTGTGTCATTTTATGTCACTAATTCTCAGGCGTACAAAATAAGAGCCTATTGCACAGCAGCAGATTGACAACTGCCTTTTAGCATTACCTTGTGGCACATATAGGATCCTCCTTTCTTCACTCGGTCAGTCCCGGTTGGGGGTCCTTTCTGTGGATGGAAAAATACCAATGACTGATCATCTGTACAAAACTAGGAGCAAACCCCACCCAACGGAGAAGTAGAAAGGAATTAAGAGATGTTCTAATCTATGTGTAAGCAAACTATAGCTGCTTGGCAGGCGGGAGGGGGAGGGGGGTTGAAAAAGCTTGAAAATAATTACATTGCTCAGGACTAGAAGACAGTCCAGTGTAATTGCTCCAGCCAAAGCGCAGCAGTGACTGCATCAGTGTCTAATTGCTGCTTTCTTCTGTCAACTCTGCAGCAAGCATGTTATTTTGGTTTCCCTGGGTAAGTTTATAACATGCTGCTCAGAGCTCAGTGACACTAAAGAAATTGTGATGATGGATTGAAAACGTATTAACAATTAGTATAATTCTGTCCAACTTACTGTGCTCCTATGGCATATAGCTTTAAGATTTGTGCCAATTTAAGAGATGCATCACTGTGATACATTCACCTATTTGGTGGTAGTCCATATTCCCATTGCCGATCAGAAGGTCAGCGGTTCAAATCCCCGTGACGGGGTGAGCTCCCGTTGCTCGGTCCCTGCTCCTGCCCACCTAGCAGTTCGAAAGCACGTCAAAGTGCAAGTGGATAAATAGGTACCGCTCTGGCAGGAAGGTAAACGGCGTTTCCGTGCACTGCTCTGGTTTCACCAGAAGCAGCTTAGTCATGCTGGCCACATGACGCGGAAGCTGTACGCCGGCTCCCTCGGCCAGTAAAGTGAGATGAGCGCCGCAACCCCAGAGTCGGTCACGACTGGACCTAATGGTCAGGGGTCCCTTTACCTTTACCATATTCCCATAATGTGTGCCGCTATCAGCATATCGCTCGGGACCTGAGAAGCATATAGATCTCGCCCCGCTCCCTCTTTCAGACAGGTAAAAATGACGCGCGTTAACTATCACATGATTAAACAGATATTGTACAGCTAGAAAATGGTAGAAAACTAAAATGAACCATGCTCCTGCGAGGAAAGGTTATCACATCTGGGGCTTTTAAGTCTGGACAAAAGGTGAGTAACAGGGGGCATGGCAGAGGTTTATAAAATTATGCCTAGTGCGGAGAAAGTGAATTCTCCTTTTTTTGTATCGCTAGAAGTTGGGTCATCTAATGAAGCAGAGTGTTGGAAGATTCAGAACAGACTTCTTCACACAGCACATACTTACAACTATGGATTTTGCTCCCACAAGGTGTAGCGATGGCTACCAAGTTAAATGGCTTGGAAATAATATTAGACAAATTCAAAGAGGATAAGGCTATGCCATACCTCAACTGACATAGGCACTGTACCTCTGAATACTAGTTTCTGGCAATTGCAAGGGAGGAGAGCATTGCTGCACTGAGGTCCCCCTTTCTCATAGGCCTGGTTGCCCACTATGCTGGACTCGATGGGTCTTTGGCCTGATCCAGCAGGTCTCATCCTATGCTCTGAAACAGCATGGCTCTGGGGAAATTTTGTTTGCTTTCAAAAGTACTTGCTCTCTGAGATATCACAAATGGTCGAAGCCCTGGAAAGCCAGTATTCTACTACCAACACAACCTTGCTTGCCAAGGCACCAAATAGAAGGCCTGGAAAGAGATTATTCAGGAACGATTGCATAGCTGCTAATCAACCCAATTTTGAATTGACAAAATACGTCATTCCTCAAAGAGTATAGCTGGGTAAGAATCATTCCCTTGCGATTTGCCAGGTGCACGTACTTTAGCATTTTGTGATTTAATAAAGATTACAGGTCAGGCAGTAGATAACAAAACCCTGTGTGGAGTTTAATTAATTAAGAATTAAGGTTTAAAAGGACTCATTCACCTCAAAAACATACCGGGCAGAAACTGTAATAACCAACTAATTCTGGAATTAATCTTGAGCTACCTTAATTCTGTCATTTGAGCTATGACTAGGCTATGTGCGCTATTCCATTTTTTTTTAAATTGACATTCTGTACTAAGGTAACCCAAATGATGCTCCAAGAATAGCCGAGCTTTACAGTCTGTATAAACAAGGCAAATTAAATGAACTGGTGAAATTATATTGTTTTTTGGTTTGGGGTTGTTGTTGTTTTAAAGAAGAAAATCATTGCTATCTTGAAGATTGATTCAGTAGAAACTGCTGGATATAAACCTTTTAGTAAATATATCTGATCATTTTTTGTTGTTGTTTATTTGGCTTCTGCTAGTCAACATAGAAGTGGGAAGAGCTACACAAAGGACTAAATCCTTAAGCAGTGGAAATCTGACAAAACAACAACTGGCCCTTTCTTGCTTTGGCTCCTGGGACCCTCAGAAAGCTCTGCAGCCCTGGGGAACTGCAGCTTCCCAGCAGCTGCCAAAAGGTGATGTCTAAAGGAAATTACTAATGCCGGGAACCTACAGCTTTGTGTAAAAAGAGTGCTTTAGAGCTGAGGGGGAAATGGTGTGCTGAAAAAAGTACCAAACAGGGCCAACAAAAATTACCAATGAGCTGCAGGAACTCCTCTGTGAGGAAAGATTAAAACATTTGGGACTTTTTAGATTTTAAAAGCTGGGGAGTAAGGTGAGGACAGGATAGAGGGTGAATAAAATTGTACATAGTGTAGAGAAAATAGACAGAAGTTTCCTCCCTCTCCTATAATTCTGGAACCCAGGAGCCATCAAAGTGAAGCTGAAGGGTGTAAGATTCAGGATACGATAGAATTTTCTACCACAAGATGTATCTTACACAGCTTTTAAAGGGGATGGGTGAGGGGGAAAAACATTGAAGGTAAGGCTGTTCAGGGGTAGCAGCCATTATGGTTGTGTATTACGTCCAGTATCGGATTTATTTGGAGATTTTTGCATAGCAGGGGTAATAAATACCGAGCGTATATCCCCGTAGAAATGGCAGCGTAACAAGGCATGAGAGACAGTTTCTACCTCCATCAAGTCGCAGGGGCAGACTCGTTCTGCGTATGGTTTACCCTCAAATCTGCCCTTCAATAAGGCAGATGGCAGCACGTTGAATCTTGCAAGGGTAAATGAGCTGTGCTATCATAATCATTAAGGCCTTAAATGATAATTTTAGGTTATATGTTAACGACTAATATATATACTGTTGCTATATCTGTATTGTCCCTGTTATACCTAAATGCAAATTCAAATGTATCCCTGTTGTAATTTATGACTTCCTTGATATTGTATGTGGGCTGGAACTGGTCTGTGACCGGAATAATAAATTCATTCATACGTCCAGTATCAAAGGTGGCATGCCTCTAAACACCAGTTTCTGGGGAGCACAAGGGGAGAGTGTGCTGTCATGCTGCAGGACTTCCCAAAGGCACCTGGTGGGCCACACATGGAATTCTAACATATGGAACACATGGGCCTTTGGCCTGATCTACATAGCAGGGTCCCTTGGGAACAATTAGCAAAATGGTGAAATGGGATAGGGTTTAAGATGCTGGCAAGGCAAGGACTGTAACAGAACCATACTCTACAGTGCAGGCTAAGGTGTTGTTGGGAATGGCAAGGAGGGAGAAGTAAAAGAAAGCTTTCTAATATTACAAACTTTGGGAAACTTATGGGTGAAAACGATCAGTATGATGTTATTTCATAATGTCTTTGGAATTATTACTAATTAGCATTGTTAGTACTACTATGTGTTCTAAATGCATCCAGGGTCTGAGGACCAAAAGAATCTCAAGAAAAGCTTGTAAGCAAAAATAAATAAATAAATGAAAATGAAAAGAGAGATCTATGCAGTAATAACTACATACGTCTCTCTTTTCATTTTCGACTTATAGGCATTTAAAATGCAGAAAAAATAAGGCAGAAAAAAAAATATGCACCCCTTTGTTTCTAGTATTATTTGGGAACTCCATACAGGTCCTTTACATGCAAGTAGCTGGAGCATCAAGTTGTTTTTTTATAAAAGAAAACTTTACAAAAAGTAAAATAAAGTCTTGAGTAAGAAAGAACATCAATGCTTGTCTTGCTTCTGTTTTTGTTTGTTGATGCTGCTGAATCACTGCATCCGTGAAGTCCTTGATTTCAGAACTGCAGGGAATGAGCATGATTCATGCTGCGGTTCCACCAAGACTGAGCTGGAGTCCTAAGTGTCAGAGGAGAGGACAGAGAGATACTGGGACAATGGTTTCATCTTGAATAGGTGCTCCTGGTTTGGTATGCACACCTGGGGCTGGCCTTGAGGACAATTCCATCTTCCTACTCTGAATCCTTGGGCTGAATCGCTGCAGAATGCCAGGATCACGACACCATACTTGCTTCAAAGGGAACTGCCCACACACTTTCAAGCCTACCTTCAGTCAAATGCTCTATATACAAGAATTAATACACCGATGTGTGTTTTATATAAGAAGAACCTGCTGGATCAGACCAGTAGCCTATCTAGCCCAGCATCCTGTTCTCACAGGAGCCAATCAGATGCCTACAGGAAGTCCACAAGCAGGACCACAATGAGTACAACATTCCCACTTCTGTGGTTTCCAGGGACTGGTATTCAGAATCATAATGCCTCTGTCAGTGGACATTTGGATCCCATCTTTCTTTCCTTGTGACTGGCCCAAAGTCACTCAGAAAGCTTGACGGCTGACTGAGAATTCAAACCTGGGTCTCCTTTGTTTTCGTCTGGCACTGTAAGCAGAAACCAAAGCAAATTGTATAATTCTCTGCCTGCTACCACATCCCAATCTTTTTCTCCCCTGTACCTACTCAGAAGAACGGCAGTTTGTTTGTTTGTTTGTTTGTTTCACTGGATATGCGGAGGGTTGCGAGATAGTCTCATTGTTCCCTACAAAAGAGTTAGTTTAGGATTGTATCCAACATTCAGTGGTACCTCAGGTTAAGTACTTAATTCGTTCTGGAGATCTGTTCTTAACCTGAAACTGTTCTTAACCTGAAGCACCACTTTAGCTAATGGGGCCTCCTGCTGCCGCCGCACCGCCAGAGCACGATTTCTGTTCTCATCCTGAAGCAAAGTTCTTAACCCAAGGTACTATTTCTGGGTTAGCGGGGTCTGTAACCTGAAGCGTATGCAACCTGAAGCGTATGTAACCCGAGGTACCACTGTACTCAGAGTAGACCCAATGAAATTAATGGACCTAAGGTAGCCATGTCCTTTAATTCCAATGTGTCTACTCCGACTAACATTTGGCTACAACTCTTAATGTCACCGAAGGTTTCAGGTTCATCCTACTGGTTTCAATCACAATCTGCTGAGATATGAGTCAGGCAAAAGTCCTTCTAGAGGTACTTGTAGTTCTCAGGGTCTGTGCCTGTTAACTCCACTAATATAATTTCCGGGAGTTCTATTACCATAAAGAACCCCCACCTCTCAAACTGTGTACAAAATGTGGAAAAGGACCTGCCCACTGCCTGAAATGGGGTTCCCTGTAGAAACATTGTGCCGTCAACAAAAAGTGTGACTGAAAATCCAGAAGGCATGTCTATCAACAGCAACACTGAATGTGACCTGATCTTAGGGTAGTCAGTCTTTTGCTGGTGGAAGAAGAGCAACTGATATGAAAAGCTTTGCAGTCTCTGATTCCACAAAGGGCTCAATCTCTCACAAATATGGTACGTGCTCAGGATTATAAAAGGATAACCTCTGCTACTAAAGCACAGATACAATGAGCAGGGGGTTGTTTGGATTAAGTGCCCCCTCGAAAGCTATTAATTATATGAAGAGAATGCAAGAGAAGAGAGTTTTGGCAGCAAAGCAAAAATTAAAGTGAAAACTGCCTATTGCAAAATAGGATTAGTACATAGCCACGCATTACTGAGCCACTTGAGCTGTACCTTCTTCAGGCTGCCTATTGAATTACACAACATTATCCCCTTAATGGAATCCCCTTTCAAGTACAAACAGTATTTATTACAGTAGAGGGAATTCACTGGTAAGTAGAAAATATCCCATCCTAACAGATCCACTCCCTCAGCTTGTTGGCCTCTATTTACCGTATTTTTTGCTCTATAAGACTCACTTTTTCCCTCCTAAAAAGTAAGGGGAAATGTGTGTGCGTCTTATGGAGCGAATGCAGTCTGCACAGCTATCCCAGAAGCCAGAACAGCGAGAGGGATCGTTCCTTGCGCTGTGCAGCGATCCCTCTTGCTATTCTGGCTTCTGAGATTCAGAATTTTTTTCCCTTGTTTTCCTCCACCAAAAACTAGGTGCGCCTTGTGGTCTGGTGCGTCTTATAGAGCGAAAAATGCGGTATTTAGCCGCAAATATGCTTCTGTACTCAATCTCTCTTCACACATACCCTGACTCTAAAAAGAACGGTTAAGGGCTGGTTCTGGAATGGCTTACCTTTTAAAAATAAAAATACCCTCAATCATACATGTGTAGAAATACCATGCAGAATCTTAAAACACATTCTGGAGAAATCTAGGATTAAGCTAAGCCCTTAAAAGTTCGCCTAAATTTAAGAGTGTAATAACCACAACCGATTTATTTTTAAAAAAACAAAGCTATTGTTTTATTTTGTTGTCATTCTTATTGATTAAAAAAAAAGAACCTCTCCCTTTCCATAGGGAAATGGAAGACTGCCATTTCTTCCAGATACCACTTGCAGGTCCTCTAGTGTCTTTGGCGACATTTGCATGTAATACTGCATCATGGTTTAATGGGAGGAGCTGCTGCTAGCCTCTCATTCTGACGATTTCCCTCTCCTCTTCCTGCACGGCCAGGAGAACGACTGCAGCAGTTTCATTACGGTTTCCACGAAATCTGGCTTTTCGTTAGAGATGGGACCATAAACTGTGGCTTAAAAACTTGCCGGAGCTTGCTTTTAAACAAGCCAAAGCATGGGTTATGAAGATGGCACGTTGCAAGCCTATTAAGGGCACGCTTGTCTATGTAGCTGTATCGCTGGATCTCCTGTCACCCTGACTGTTCCTTTCACTTGCTATCCATTATACCATAGTTTACCTGAAGGGGTAGCCAATGTGGTACTCTGAAGACGTTGTTCGACTACGACCCCCATCAGCCCCAGTCAGCATGGCTAGCAGTCAAGAGTGATGGGACATGTAGTCCAGTTACAACACATGCCGTTAGGTTATCCGCAATGTCACAAAAGCAGTGGCCTGAATACAAAATGTATTTGTTTTTCTGCGGGTTTTTATTTAAATTGCGGCGACAGATGGGCTTCATATATCAGTCATTCATATCAAGATGATCTGCCTGTAGTTAAAAGGAACCTGAGTAAACAAGCTGCTTCTGAAATATAATTTGCAAGGGACCCTGACAGAGTCGTTTAGATAAACAGTCCTTGAACTGAATTGGCCTTTCCTTTTTAAAAAAGAGAGATTTTTTTCTTTGTTGTTTCTTTTATGCGATTTTTTTTTTAACAATATTTACTAAAATTTCCACCAAAACTAGAAATCAGTGAAGACTCGGAAGCAGGACTGCTTCAGAACTGCAATGTGATCCAACAGATCCAGCAGGCACCCCCATCACTGGACTGGTCCTATATAGAGGCCCCAGCGTGCCATATGGGTAATATATTATTGTTACAGCAAGCACTGAGTCAAGTTCCCACCTAAGTTTATATGCAGGTTAAGGTCATGAAAAGCTAATATTTACTTGTGCTTGCATCTTGCTGCTTGTTTGCCTTCAGTCATAACGAAAGCCTGGAAATCAGCCTGGCTGATTTGAAAGAGACAAACTAAGGGCCCTATTTGACGCCTCCCGAAGACCTTCTGATTATATGTCATTATGCATGCACTGTTATTAATTGCTTCCAATTCTTAAGTGCCAGCTTGCCGCTGTACAAGCACAGACTTAAAAATAGTTCCCTGCCTGAAAGTGGCTTACAATTTAGCTCAGAGGAGGGAGACCAACACTGGAGGGACAGAAGTTAGCACACATGTTACAAGTACAGTACGGCTCTGCAATAATCCTGGGAGAAAAGAACTATGGAGAGACTAAATTGGGGATGGGGGTGGGGAGATAAGGTGCACTCTAAGGGAAGAGCTGAAAATAGATACCTAAATTGAGTTGAAACACTTTTAAGAGAAAGGTTTTTGGATGAAGAAAGAGTAAAAAGATAAGAAACAAAAGGTTGGGCGGGTAAGGAAAATGAAGGAAGAGTTTTGTTGAGTAAACACAAAGAATTTATCCCAGAAAGGAAAGTTGGATTGAAAAATTCCACAGGCAATTTACTCTGGACTGGATTATTTTTTGGGTGAAAAGTGAGGTATAATTTATTAAAGAAAAAGAAGGAGGAGGAGGGGACTGAAAATGCCATCCCACTCCCCTGTCCAATTTAGGGGGGGGGTGTAGTTTTGCTTTTTTTTCAATTCAGATTTTCTTATGGAAATGGTAAGCCTGGATTAAATGGGGAAATGATGTCAGACGGCACATCGATGAGGATGGTGCTTCGTGAACATTGCACAAAACTTGCATACATGTGGTACGCCAAGCCCCAAACAAAACTGCTGTGTGGAAGTGCACCGAGTGAAGGAAACCAATGAATGATGGCTAATTGTGGCAGCAGAAATGAGAACAAGGAAGGCCAGGGAAAGAGGGATGCAGTAACCAAGGCAGGCAAATCGATCAGAGTCATCTATTGCAGATTTAGGCATAGCCAGATGTTGGCTATTGTAGGAAGAGACAAAAGAAAGGTAGAATTTTATTTTATATTTTATTGATAGAATTTTATTCCTCCTTCTGGTAACCCAGAAACTGATTCAAGACTCAGGTGGCAATAAGCATACATCATCCAAGAGGGAGAGCTCCCCAGAAGATATAGCAAGGCTATACGGGAATTATTCCCCCTCTTGGGAATAACTCTACCCACGATTCCAAGAGTGGCTGGGTGGACAGATGCCTGGCACTCTGGTTGGCTTGCTTTGAGGGAGGGATCCCATTAAGAGAAGCTGGCTGGCTCAGGCCAGTGGTCCATCTACTTCAGCATCCTTTTCTCACAATGGCTAACCAGAATCCCCAAGGGATGCTTGCAAGCAGGACCTGAGTGCAACAGTGCTCTACCCACTTGTGACTCCCAGCGACTGGCATTCATCGGAACACTGCCTCTGTCAGTGGAGGGACTGCACAGCCACTATGGATAGTAGCCTATTCACCACTGGGATCCTATAGGACTGGGGAGGTTTCTTCTGCTTTTCCCATGTAGAATCTTGAGGCAGGGGAGTGCAGCTTTATCTGTCTGGCCTAGAGTTAGTCAAGAAGAAGAAGAAGAAGAAGAAGAAGAAGAAGAAGAAGAAGAAGAAGAAGAAGAAGAAGAAGAAGAGTTTGGATTTGATATCCCGCTTTATCACTACCCTAAGGAGTCTCAAAGCGGCTAACATTCTCCTTTCCCTTCCTCATCCACAACAAACACTCTGTGAGGTGAGTGAGGCTGAGAGACTTCAGAAAAGTGTGACTAGCCCAAGGTCACCCAGCAGCTGCATGTGGAGGAGCGGGGACGCAAACCCGGTTCCCCAGATTACGAATCTACCGCTCTTAACCACTACACCACACTGGCTCTCAACAGCATGCTCTTCAGAAATTGTTGGACTGCAACTCCGATCGTCCCTGACCATTGGCCAAATGGCCTGGGCCTGGTGGGATCTGGAGCCCAACAACAACTTGAGGGTACAACATCAGCTACCCCTGGCTGAACCCTAGGAGTACCCAACAGTGAGCCTAGAGACAAAATGGAAGCAGTGCAGAGCCACAGAAAGAGTTTTCTAAAGATAATTCCACACAGGGAGTCTAAACAGTACTGCTGAGAGCTGGAGCCCAAAATAGATTGGGGGGAGGGGAGGTATCAAGTTGAAGCCTGGTCTAGGGGAAACAAAGCCGGGGTGCGTGGGTGGGTGGGTGAGAAGACCAATGAGTATGTTTACTACAGAAATTAGGCAGGCTGTGGCCCTTGTTGACAGACTACAGCCCTGCATCTGCTCAGCTTCTTTGCTGGTCACAGTGCATCTTGTCTGTGAGCACTCCATGTATTTAAAGCACAATTAAAGCTCTCTCCAAGAATCTGGGAACTTCATCTATTAAGGAGGCAGGGAATTTTAGCTCTGTGAGGCATAAACTACAGTTCCCAGGATTCTTTGGAGGAAAGGTGTGTGCTGAAAATGTGCTTTAAATGTATGGTGTGCACGCAGCCCTGGTTTCTCTGGGCATTGTATCCCTTTTATTCAGAACCTAGGTCCATCCCTGAGGCCTAGACCCAAGAAGGAAAACTGAGGGGAAAGTCTTCAGGCCAGAAGGTGGTACAGTGGTACCTCGGGTTACAGACGCTTCAGGTTACATACGCTTCAGGTTACAGACTCCACTAACCCAGAAATAGTACCTCTGGTTAAGAACTTTGCTTCAGGATGAGAACAGAAATCATGCTCCAGCAGCGCGGTGGCAGCGGGAGGCCCCATTAGCTAAAGTGGTACCTCAGGTTTAGAACAGTTTCAGGTTAAGAACGGACCTCCAGAACGAATTAAGTTCTTAACCCGAGGTACCACTGTACTCAGCCTGGAAGCCTGCTTCCCTCCTTCAAGCCTGCTTCCCTCCATGGACCAGGAAAGGTCCCTACTAAGCCTGGAAACTGGTTGAGGTGGAATATGCAAAGACACATTCAAGGGAAAGCAAGTCTCATTACAGCACCCATAAAAGCTTGTTTTACAAGTGCTTCTTTAAACATTTAAACTGTCCCCCATCTGCTAACACTTATGAAACAATCCAAAATGCATTTCAAAACACCAATCTGTAACTGTCCACGTATAAAAATGGAGAGCTCTAACTTGCTGTGGCGCCACAAAGCTAATTTAGCCTTTCGGTGCTGAACTGCATACAGTTCTGCCCAGCAACCATGCATTTCCAAGAGCTGAAAGGGGCTGGAATTAAAAGCCATCTCTAGGTTAAGAAGCACGGTTCATTTATCACATTCATGCTTGGCTGCTTCTCTGCAAGCTGATAAGTTATAGTTGACAAAACAGGAGGAGACAGTCGTTCAAGTCCTTCCTTTTTCTCACATACAACGGTACTGTTAACCAACCCTCGCTCCACTGGAACTATCAGGGAAAATGGCTTGGTTTGCTGATAATTCAAAGAAGCTATGCTTCATTCACAACTCTGTTAGCAAGCATGATCAGGAAACACCAGATACTGAAACAATGCCATGTCAAAATACTAAACTCCTAAAGAAATAACCTAGGGTCCTTGGAGCTATCCCAGTGGGTCTGCAAAGCTTTGCAACTAGCGCCCCTCAGCTCATTTTCCCCTCAAGGGGAAGAGACAAAGGCTATCCCATTGAGATTGCCAGATGTTTCCTGTTGTCCTTCCCCTCAAGGGGAAAATGGGTGGCTCAGAGTTGGGCAAGGGTGCCCCAACTGCCTGGGGGAGCAGCTGACCCATCGTTTGAAAAGGGGAATGGGGCAACTGGTTGGCTGTGTGTGAGTGTGTCGGGTAGAGTGGCTCTCACTGCTTCTGTACGAGTGGGTATGAGGAGCAGGAAAGAGAAGTGAATGGGTTTTCCTTGCACAGGCATCCACATCCATCCGTCCATCCATCCCCTTCTCCCTTTTCCTCCTCCCTGGTAAAGTGACAGATGCAACCCCTGTGAGATTCTGCAACTGTATGATCCCAATGAGAGCTAAAGTTACTACAGTGGTGCCTCGCAAGACGAAATTAATTCGTTCCGCAAGTTTTTTCTTCTTGCGAGTTTTTCGTCTTGCGAAGCACGGTTTCCCATAGGAATGCATTGAAAATCAATTAATGAGTTCCTATGGAGACCGCTTGCCAGGCTGGCGGTGCGGAGAAGGGCTTTTCTCCCCACCGCAAGCCTTCAGGACAGGTACGGGAACAGAGGGGAAGGCGCGCAGCGCTTCTCCTCTGTTCCCGGGGCTTGCGGTGGGAGGAGGGTTTTTCCTCCCCACCGCCAACATTCAGAACAGCATTCTGAATGTTGGCGGTGGGAAGGAAAACCCTCCTCCCACCACAAGTCTTCAGGACAGCCATCCGAAGGCTGGCGCGGGGAGAAGGTCTCTCTGCCCCACCGCCAGCCTTCGGAGGAGCCTTCCGAAGGCTGCCGGCGGGAGGAGGTCTCTCCGCCCCACCGCCAGCCTTCGGAGGAGCCTTCCGAAGGCTGCCGGTGGGGCGGAGAGACCTCCTCCCGCCACCAGCCTTCGGAGCAGCCTTCCGAAGGCTGCCGGTGGGGCGGAGAGACCTCCTCCCGCCGCCAACCTTCGGAGCAGCCTTCCGAAGGCTGGCGGCGGGAGGAGGTCTCTCCGCCCCACCACCAGCCTTCGGAGGAGGTCCGAGGACAGTGGGGAAGACGCGCTGCGCTTCCCCGCTGTCCCGGAGATTTCCCTATGGGCTTTCGTCTTGCGAAGGAAGCCCATAGGGAAATTCGTTTTGCGAAGCGCCTCCAAAACGGAAAACACTTTCGTCTAGCGGGTTTTCCGTCTTGCGAGGCGTTCGTCTTGCGGGGCACCACTGTACAGTGGAGGTGACCCTTCACAGTTAGTACTATGGCTCCCTTCTAAAGAAAGAGCTGCATCTCATTTGCAAGGGATGGGGAAAGAGAGGGAGAGAAAGAGAGAACGTTCAGAAAACCTGGAGAAGGGGAATCAAAGCTGAAAATCTGAAAGTTCTGTTGGCATTTGGAACCACTGATCTAGTCCACTCCCTGTCAAGGAAGTTGTCATGGACTTTGAAGACACTCAAACTCAGAACACAAAGGAGAAACGTGCTAAGAGGAAGGCACACTTGGCAAATCCACACCGTGATCAACTCCCACCCGGGAACCAATGTCCCCACTGTGGAAGGACGTGTGGGTCCAGAATTGGCCTCCACAGTCACTTACGGACTCATTGTTAAAACCGTGTTTATGGAAAACAATCTTACTCGGCTATGAGTGATTGCCGAAGAAGAAGAAGAAGAAGAAGAAGAGGAGGAGGAGGAGGAGGAGGAGGAGGAGACTATGGAATCTCTCATAGGTGGCCATTCAGCCTCTACTTGAAAAACTAACTCAAACAAAGAAGATTGCACCACCTTCTGAGGCAGTCTGCGTCATTGCCAAGCAGCTTGTGCCATTAAGAGTTGTTCCAAATGTTTAGTCAAAAATTATCCTTTCTCATCATGTGAACTCATTTTTTCAGGGTCCTACCCTCTAGAGCAGCAGAAAACATAATTTGCTGCATCATCTAGGTCACAGCTCAGTATTTGACAACATCTTATCTCTCATTAATAGTAATCTCTTCAAGGCTAAACATAATTGGCTCCTTCAACCTGTCCTAAACTGATAACTTGGACAAAAAAATAAATAAAAAAAAATAAGGATGTAAACCTCCTCCACAGCAGAAAGTGAGAGAGATGCTGCTCTAGCCAAAGGCCCTAATCCCATGCACCTTGCTCTAATACCATACTCCAGGGCTGCCTACTGGCCTAGTGTCATGAGGAGAAAACCAGCATGGGGTGGTGGTGGGAAGCAGAAGGAATCGCAAGGGGGATGTTAGGAAGAAAAATAAAAAGAAGAAAGTCTTTGAAAGTGGGAGATGTGCATTCAATTTGGAAAGATATTCCAGTATTTACACAGCTGTGTGCTCCCGGTCTGTGCCGCAGCAGCCTTGCACCAAAAAGAAAAGAGAAAAAAGACAGAAAAAGCTACTGTTCAGGATGGTGCTCAAGAGCCCAACCTCTTCCATTCCTCAAGCTCTGATGCCTTGACCCCAGCATGAAAACAGAAAGCCTCACAAAAACAAAGAAGCGGCCTGATGGAAATCTTAATTAGAGTAATGAAGAATTCTTGATTATTTAGGCCACCCGGAGAATTTGTGTTTACTACTTTACGGCAATAGCGTTTTGTAGGTCTGAGCATCAAGCTTTGCTTGCGCTTTCCGATTCAGCGGCTAATTAAAAGTTCCTGTTCCAAACTAGCAGATCTGCAGAATCTTCACACGTTGAAGAGGAACATGGCACGACAGGCTCCTGTTCCTTTGCAAGAAAAAAACCATTTTGAGCACCAGCTCAGCTAGATAAAGCCTATCTAGTTTTGCATCCTGTTTCCCACAGAGGCCAACCAGATGGCTCTTGGGAAGCCTATGCGCAGGGCATGAGGGCAATGTAGAGTCTTTAAAACTCGCCCTCAGAGGAAACAACAAGCCCAAGGACAGACAGACCCCCCATGACAGGAAGGGTGAGGAGGGATGCCGCCCTCCATCCCCAATGTGTTTCCAGAGCAGCTCTTGACAAATGAAAAATTCACTTGTGAGAGATAAATGGAAAATCAGCTAGTCCATCTCACAGAGCCCAAAGTTTTCATTTTTTTAAGTTTGGTTAAGTCAACGTGTCTAGAATCTGCAAATTTCTTCAAAACCGCTCTTAAGCAGATAAATGAAACAGGCTGGCAACTTCAGATATATTTTCAGAGATAAGCATATTCTAACTGCCTCAAATTCAAACAAGCATATAAGGCTCCTGTCTGTGGGGATTCAGGCTGTTTTCATGAGCGAACTTGTTAAAACCTTAACCCTGGGGGAGAAAAGAGAGTTGACTCTGAAACACACCAGGAATAAGGGATAAGTTCTATACAGCTGTTTTAACATTCTTTTCCCCTTGGATGCTTCTACAGATGTTTGTTCTCTGCTTTGTCTCCAGACTGGACCATCATTCACTTTGAAAGACGTCTCTGCAGTGTAACACCTTTGCAGGAAGGAAATAAACCCAGACAGCTGCCACATCCACCCTTTACTGCAGAACTAGCCAAGGTGGGGTGCCCTTCAAATGTTGGTAGACTACAAATCCTATCATCCTTGACCACTGCCCATGCTGGAGGAGAGCTGATGGGAATCCACGTTTGGAGGCCACTTGCTTTCCTAGCTACTGTTCCGCTGGTGTTCCACCCCCAACACTGGGCTCAGGCAAACAATGCAGCTCAGAGCTGCAGGGAGGTAAAGCAGCCACAAACCCAAGTTGAGGTGATGAGGATCTTCAAAAGTATTCAAAAATGGTGCTTCTTTCAGATAATTCCATAGCATTAATAGGACACGGGTGTATCAACAACAAAGACAGCCGTCTAATGCAACAGCCATGTTGAATAATATGAGCCTGCATATATATTTCAATCCAATGTCTGCATATCAAACATAACAGTACAAAGGAAGAATGGGAGACTCTCTACATCGGGGGCTGCCAAGGTGGTACCCCCTGGATTTTGTTGGACTCCAACTCCTATCGGCCACAGCCAGCACAGCTGTAGTCCATGGTTGTAGTCCAACAATATTTGGACAGCAACACCTTGGCTACTTTTGTTCAGTACAGATGTGGGTTTGTGTAGACACTTCCCTGCCCTCCTGGTTTGCCCTTGCCACCCACCATTGGCATGTGGCCCTGGGAAACTTGCCCAGCAAAGAATGTGGCCCTCGGGTTGAAAAAGGCTGCCCACTCCAGGTGTACAGGAGTCCCTGAGTGACCTTCCATGCAGCTATATTTGAGCCTGCTGACTTTTTAACGCACCATAATCTCTAGAGGTGAAACATGACAAGGATGTGATACACTCGGAACAGTTTTTCCAACACCTTCACTGCTGAAAGCTTTACACCCCAGATAGTCATCTGTCAAATTTTAATTCCGTCAGAGATTTCATGCAGGAGTACAGACAGCAGGCTGGTATTTATACCACATTTCCCATCCAAGGTTTGTGGAGCTGCTTATAACTAAGCATACAAAAAGTGCCCTTTGTCCTCAAAACCACCATATAAGGTAGAATAGGCAGAGAGAGAGACACAGAGACAGAGACAATGAAATGTATGCCAAGGTCATTCAGTCCAGCATGCAGGTGGGCAAGGATCTGTGCTTGTTTCCCTGGTCCTTTTCTCACTATCTATGGTACCACTGGTCTTTAACTGGTGGGTCCTGACTCATTTTCTAAGCCAGTGATGGGGAACCTGTGGTCCTCAAACAATCTTTTGAGGACCACAGGTTCCCCACCACTGCCTTAGAAATGACACCTCCCACCCATCACCCATGACCATTGGCCATGCTGGCTGAGATTGTCAATCATAGTATTAGGCTAACCATCTGACTCACTGAAAAGAAATCACCTAGAGACACAGATAGGACAATTCAACAGAGCCGTTTTGTGCCAACTCAAACATAAAAGCAGACAGACAAGTGATAAAGGGGTGTTTCTTTGTGTGTGTGCACAATCTTTAAAAAGAAGGCACATGTATGATTGCTATTTGACTGCAGCAGGTTTCACTTTTCTTTCTAAAAAATAAGAGGGAAGTGAGCATCCTTCTGGAAAACCATTCCACAACCTCAGGGCTAGGAATGTAAATTAATAAAAGGCTTTAAAGGTCAATTTTAGCACCTTGAGTTGGGTCCCAAAGCAAATTACCTATGGAGTGGGTGGCTGTGGAAAAGATCCTGCAGCTCCTGGTGTAGACACAGCCATTGTATTACGTGTAACCTGTTGGGAATTTTCCATTCCACCTTTAGTTACAGACATGGAACTGTTACATGACACGTGTCTGTTTACAATCCAGCATTGTTTTACAAGGCTTTACACCAGAGCAGGACCTGCACTGTGACATGCAGAGATATAATTGGAAAAGGAGCAAAGCAACAGATGAGTGCCTTCTCTTATGCTTATCAGTAACAAAATGCTCACCGGATTGTATGCTTCATCTGCAGAATGCCTAACACCCCACCAATCCGAGGTCCACTCCCAGGCATTTCCCACAATGTTGTACAAGCCATAACCATTAGGAGGGAATGATGTTACCTGCCAAGAAAAGAAAAGAAAAAGAACAAAGGGTATTGGAGAACAGAGAGGTACACAAGCCAATACAATATTGCTGTTTTTATTTTCTACTTTTCATTTTATTTCTCCCCTGGTCCGGAAATAAGTAAATTGGTCCCTGTTTGAAGACCTCATACCTCACTGCCATTTCACCTATCTGTATATATGGCATTAGTCATTGATGGGCAGAGCTATTCAAACCCACCATCCGCTGGGCAAGGTGGGGTGACTGGGGCTAGCTGGAGGGACAGCTTTCCCCAGTCACCTCACCTTGCCCAGCGGATGGTGGGGTGACTGGGGAAAGCTGTCCCTCCAGCTAGCCCTACTGGGCTTTACTGGCATCTTATCGGTTGCTGCAGTGGCACCAGTGGCACTCTGCTGGTGCAGAGCTCTCTCTTCTACTTGCCAAATGTGTGGGCAAGCGTCTCCTCTAGACCTGGGCGATTTTTCAATATATCGTTCAAAATCACTTATGCAGTCCACAGCACGATAACAGTTTCATAAAATGTTATCTGGCAAACACTGCGATTTTGAGAAAAACTGTGCAGCCGGCCAGTGCTTCTTAGTGCTTCCTCTGCCTCCTGCAGCGAGCGACTCACAAGAGCAGGCTGCTTCTGCAAAAGCAGGTGACGATTATGAAAGGAGCTGGGAAAGCAGCAGTCAGCCAGCAGCAGAACTTATCCACCCTCACAATATACTTCTTTCAATTTTGAAGCAAGCCCTGGCTCAGCAGGCTGGTAGCCTTCGTGACAGGTCTGTAGGTATGGTTTACAAAGATGCTGGTCTGAGCCTTTGCGCCTTCCTTACCCCCGTGAAAGAAGAAACTGGGGTTGCTTTCTTCAGAGGAAAAACAAAAAAAACATTGCCCTGTTACTTAACTCTTTTTCTTTCCTCCCGTCTCCCCTTCTGCCTGTGTTTGTGTGTGTGTGTGAGGGCATGTGCTAAGCGTCTCCCCTCCCTGATGCCTTTCCTGCCCCTTCCCACCACTCTCATGTAAAAGGACAAGAAACCAAGTTGCCCTGTTATTTAAGGCTCTGTATATTCCCGTCTCTCCTTCTGTCTGTGTGTGTACGAGAGTGAGAGAGGAGGCTTTGATGGAGCCCCTTTCCCCCGTGTAAAAGTAAGAACAAAAAACCAAGCTGCTGTGTAAGACATTGTTGGTTCACCTTAAATAGCTTCCCTCATATAAAAAAGGAAGTTAACAAAAATATTAAAGGATGTTATCTCATTGCTTGCTTGCCCTTCCTCCTTCCCTTTGATAAAAAGGGAGAGATTGGTGTGATGGGGGCTTTGGGGGGGGCCCTCTGTGGGTGGGGGGAATGGAGGAGGCAAGATTTAACAGTTGCTGCCTTATGCTGAAATGGGAGATTGGGTGGTTGTTGTGAGGCAAGAATGATGGGGTGGGTGGGTGCTTATCTTTAAGCAGTGCAAGTAAATGTGTGTCTGCTCAGAAGCAAGCTCTACTGAATTCAATGGGGCTTACTCCCAGGAAAGTAGAAGAAAGTTTAGTTGAGCTGAGTGGGGCTTACTCATGCATAGAACTGCAGGTCACCCTCTGAGTGGGGAAGGAGACACTAGTAAATTACTGAAATTACTCTTAAATTAGTAGAAAATCATATTCATGTTAAAGTAATATTTTTACTAAATCTACCACTTCTGTAAATTTTAAATTTGCCCCTGAAACTGCGAAGAACATTAATATATTCTCCATAAATCTTTACTGGTTTAGTTGAAGCATACTATCAATGAGTTAATTTTCATATAATTATATACATCAAATTTAGATTTTTGCTGTTGTTCAATATTTTCCCAGATTATTTGTATTCACTATGACTCACCACTGTATTCTGGATTGTCCTGGACCTGAATATATATTTGGTCCAAGCCCCAAACCAAAATCCTGTTTGGATGCATTTTGGCTTGCCTGCTGATGAAGGTGATGATTTCATCCGTGTGTGGTGATTTAGACCCATAACTTAGTAGGAGTTCCCAGGACATTACCATAGCTCCATCTTATTTCAGATACCGTGATATATCAGTATATCGTGATGTTTAGCTGGTGATATACAGTGGAACCTCGGGTTACAGTTGCTTCAAGTTACAGACTCCGCTAACCCAGAAATAGTACCTCGGGTTAAGAACTTTGCTTCAGGATGAGAACAGAAATCACACGATAGCGGCACAGTGGAAGCAGGAGGCCCCATTAGCTAAAGTGGTACCTTAGGTTAAGAACATTTTCAGGTTAAGAATGGACCTCCAGAATGAATTAAGTTCTTAACCCAAGGTACCACTGTATTGTGATACTGAAAACCAGATATCGCATCAGTGGCAGCGAGAGGAAAGACCCAAACAGGGACTGAACCAGCCTGGGATCTGCTGGATCCTGAGCCAGCCTCGCTGCCATCAAATGAAAGCATGAGAGCCAATCTTGGTCCAGTCACTGCACCAGTTCCAGGCTGTCTACCTGCTTTCCTGCCAACTGCGTATCTAAAAACCAACATTTCCAGATTGGGCCTTGGCAGAAGGTTAGCAGCAGAAAGGAAATATGCAAGGTCATGAACAAGGACACCATTCAGGTGTGGAATGATGTCTAGGCGTGGGTTTGGCAATGTAAGAGCAAAACAATCGAATTACAAAATCCTTGACATTTTTTCTTCCTAAGCAACAATAGGCATAAATCACCATCATGGATTGAAACAACTTGTTCTCATTGCATTTACAAGAACAATTGTTAAGTTGTCAATCGTCTACTTGCTGATCCTGACATTTGTGACCAGGGAATGATTTGTAGAAAGAAAAATGACACCCTGCATAGGGCAAGCAGACAGCCGGATGTTTCTCATCAACAAACCGGTTAGTAACTTCATTTGCAATGTAATAGGAATGAGGCTTCAGTCATCAGTTCATAGAGCCAAGTAGCCTACATCTTGAATACATACCTTTTCTACACAAAAAGAAAGGAAAGGAAAGGAAAGGAAAGGAAAGGGAGACTACCAACTTCCTGCTTCTCATCTTGTTCCTGTTTTGTCTCTTCCTGCATTCATACTAAGGATTAGTGTGGCATGTGGCCATTTTTTTAATGGAAGAGTCACCACAAAGTGACTTTTCCCCATTTTCAGGTGGGATAGATGTCATGGGAAAGAATTTGTTCCTCAGCTTTTCAGCAGCAAGAGAGAGAAAATGGCCAAATTGCACTCTATGCCCTTGCCTGAAATTGATTTATGTTTCCCATGATCTCCCAAGTTTATACACCTTTGCACTGATGCTTCTAGTTTATTTCATCCACCACACTTACGGGTGCAGTTCCCTGGTATCCATCTTCCCCAGTGTTGCTTGTAGGGAATTCTCCCTGCCAGATATTAGCATAGTGCCGACCACTTGGGTGAAGCTTGTTTCCCCAGGGGAAAAGTCTGTTGGAAAAAGCACAGGCAAGTGTTATTCAGGCCAACAGTGGGCTGCTTCTGGCTTGGTGATGAGAGAAGGTTCAAAAATGAGAGAAAAGAGTGGCTATGAATTTCAATGATAGTTTTATAGCTCCCAATGAAGCACAGAGATAAGTGTTTTTAATCCAGAAGAAGTAGGTCAAAAACATGTACCCAACATTTTCTACCTTTGTGACAGTTTTTGCAAGGCAACATTTTAACATATCAAAAAGCAACACTGTTGATCCTATTACCCAAAACGTATCTCTGAAAAGAAACAAGAACTGGGAATCTAGAACTCTTATATAGTTAACATCCTGGGGGTCCAGATGAACAGGATATACAAAGCAGAATGTAAGTCATACGAACAGGAGATTAAGGCTGCGCTCTTGTTTACAAAAAGGGGACACTGTATTATCCTTCTGATTTAAACACAAAGTGGCTTTAAGAAACAGAAGCAATAATGGGATTAAGTTTGGAGATTTATACATCATGCCTAAACGGCAGAATTTAACCACTCCCTGGTATTAGGAAATGTTAAAATGTGTATGAGGAAGTCCCTTCACAGTTTAAAGGAATATGGGAAGGGACTGGGCCTCGAATGACAATCCAATCCAATTCCTTTCCTCTTCCCCCTTTTCACAGATCCCCATGTGGATTTATTAAAGTTCTGTTATGTTGATGCTTCTGCATATAGCTGTTTACCATCAAATAGAAAAGGCCATTTCTAATATGGCAGCTACTTCTCCCCATCCAGGTTTTCCAGGAGCTAGAATAATCAAAAGTCCCTTCATCACAAGGTGATGGGTGGGGGGAGTCTTCGTTAGTTACAAGATTTGTAGGACTCATATTTAAACTTAAACAATTTAAGTTATTAGGGGGCTGCATGTTGTCTATTTAGAAGGTGAGGCTAGCAAGACTTAAAGACCAAAGGGAATATATAGGATCAACTTAAGGAAGCATATACAATGGTACCTCTGGTTACGTACTTAATTCGTTCTGGAGGTCCGTTCTTAACCTGAAACTGTTCTGAACCTGAAGCACCACTTTAGCTAATGGGGCCTCCTGCTGCTGCCGCGCCGCTGCTGCATGATTTCTGTTCTCATCCTGAAGCAAAGTTCTTAACCTGAGGTAATATTTCTGGGTTAGTGGAGTCTGTAACCTGAAGCGTATGTAACCCGAGGTACTACTGTATAGGAAAGGGCTTTCTTTGTTGTTTTTGCTTCCACTTGCAAAAAGGAAAGGATCAAAAGTAAAGAACCTATTCTCAAGGCCCCCTCGACAGCTATATTCCCATTCAGCCTCCGTTGGTAGCCGTTTTCCTGCCCAACTGCAAAATGCCACAGCGTCATTCCAAGAAACATGAAGAACTGGATGATCCATTCTGAAAGACAAATAAAACAAAAAACAAAATGGTGTGATCAAGGGCACCAGAGGTGCTAACTAACCTCAGCACAGGTCCTACACAGTGAAACACTAAGAACGCCACACCAAACCATGAAACTGCTTGACACAAAAATGTACGAGCCCACCGAAGCATATTAAACAAATGCAACCTGCCTTTGGCCAGTATTCCCCCCATTAGGCTCAAGTGGGTAGAACGACAGAACACAACACGAACATTCAAAGATGAATGGAGGAAAAAAGAAAGAAAGTGAAGCAATGGCTCAGAAAAGCGTGGAAGGTGGAAATGGCAAGGGAAGTAACAAAACTGATTTTGGCGTATATATGAGCAAAGTAGAGTCACTGAAATACAAAGGAGATCAGGTACCTAAAGACCAATATGGTGGCACAGTGTTATTCAGACCTTTGGAAACCACTTTCATTTTGTGTGCACAACATAATGTCTAAAACGATATGGCAAACAATACTCTGATGAGTTCTAAGCAATCTTTGTTAAATGCTCATCATTATCCAAAGTTGCTAGAAAAAAGAATGGGACACTGAAAAATTCATTTTGGGTTGAATATACGTAGCTTAATAAAACTATAGTTAATTAAGCCAGGAAATAGAAGTGCACACTCCCCCTGTCATCCCTCACCTGACTTCCTTCATTTGTGCTCTCACGTTGGCCCAAATCTGGTTGATCTGCAACTCTACATGATGTCCCAAATGGAGATTTGTGGTTTAATAATGTCCTGTTTAGTCCTGTTTAACAATGGTCAAATTGCGGTTTGAGATCCTGGTTTAGTAAACAGACATTAAACCACAGAGGAGGCAGAGGGAGTATGTGTGGCATTCTGACACCCACTTCTAGCTTAATACATTATGTTTTCTTCAAGAAGAAAAGCAGGAACATTATGTCCAATCCAAGCCAGAGAGTTGCATCGCTAACTTGATTCACAGAGAGCAATGACGTGTGCGCATGCCACAGGACCAGCCAACAGTAACCAAAGTGCATTTAGCAATGCTCACTCATCTCTCCCCTTCTCCAACGCACGCACACACACACACACACACACACACACACACCTCCCTCCCTCACATGCGGACTACATGTTGTGAGTTTTCACTCCTGCAGTCCCAATAAGATAATGGTCTTGCCGAAACAGTTTGTCTGAATCTCCCTTAGCAAACAACACTCTCTACACGTCACAAATTCAGCAACCCATTTTATTCATCTGTATTTGGCTTCTTCTTTTTTCAGGTTTTTATAAAACCTACAAAGGAAAGTATCATAGAACGCTGCTTTATAATAAGAAAGTGTCTTACACTGCCTTCTTATTATAGAATACTATTCTGGAATAGCATGCCTTTGACCTGTCCTAGGTCAGGATGACAAACTTCCAGAATGCAGTAGGAAGAAAGGGAGCAGCTTTCTAGAACTGTTATTTAGCACTAATTTTGACCTCTTTTTTTTTTTTAATTAATTATCTCCTGGCAACTGGTGTAACTATTTTTGATGTCAGTTCATTCTCATTCCGTCCCATCGGAGAGCAAGTGACGGAATTGTCCTGAGGAGCAAGCATCAGATGATATTACAGTGATGTGGTTCTTGTCTTAAAGGATTTGAAGAATACGCCAAGTTTTGCCAGCCCTGAGGGGGAGAATCTGATTAATGCATGCTAATGACAGACTCAAGGCCACTTCATTTGTTGTAGCATTCCGCAAAGCGATTCAGGTAAGAAAAATAAAGGGTGCACATTGTGGTTACACATAATAATAATAATGGAAAGGGGTGCAGGGAGGAGGGAAGGCATAAATTTTGATAATAAATGAAGTAGAACAAAGCTTTCCATGAATGTTTGAGGTCTTTTAGGTCATTTTCTGCTCTTCCATCCCTCTTCTCCTGCCTTGCAGAAGCCACTTCCAGCTCCCTTGGCTTTTTGTATTTTGACAATATAAATGAGATTCGTTACATACTTGATTTAACCTAATAAAATAGTCTAACAGAAAATGTACCTGTGAGGCAGCTTAACAGCTCACCTTAAAATTGACAAGCAAAAACTAATATAAAAATACATACAACTTCAGATAATAGAGCAAAAGCAGACCATTCAAAGTAGCAAATATGAAGAACCCAAACAGCTGTGACACAACTTTTAACATATTCTACAAACAGCCCAAAAAAATCTCAAATATGTGTTCTTGGTGCTGGGGATTAGGAGTGGCCTTTTTATTTTATTTTATTTTATTGATTGAATGAATTTATATACCGCCCTATACCAGCAGGTCTCAGGGCGGTTCACAGAATAAAATCAGAATATAAAAGTTTCTCTTAGGGTTTGTTTTTAAATGTCCTGTTTTTATCTGAAGTCGTATGCATTTTTAAGTATTTTTTGCAGCCTTTCCCAGTTTGGCATTCTCCAGATGTTTTTGGCTACAAATCTCATCAGCCCCAACCATCACACCAGGGCTGATGGGAATTGTGGTCCAGAAGGTCTGGAAAGCCCATGGTCTGCTGTTTTCATAGCACACCAGAATACTTCACCATATTACAGTGCTCCCTGGTACAACATGGTAGCTTTATTGGGGGGAAATGAAAAGAAACCCTGCATGCCCTCCTCAAATACTCTGTAAAGAACATGAGAAGGCTATAAACAGAAAATAGGTTCACAGATCCTATGGTACTCATAATTCCTTGCCTTGTGCATCTATAAAGCAATGCATATCAATAGGTTAATGCTGTTCACTAGCCATGGCACCATGGTGCCATTTTTCAAAGAAGGTCTTAATAACATACAATGAAATGTTTTGTTTATGTTTATTATTATTTTTTGGTTTTTTTAAGCAAAGAAACGCTTCTACCAATGTTCACGGGAGGAAAATAGAAGAAAAACATGGAAACCTGAAAGGAAATTGATAGGTCAAATAGCAGGAAACCAAATACCCTAGGGATCACAGGAAGATGATGTACTTAAGGGCCCTTTCTCACTAAGTGTTCAGTATCTGGCCACAGATGTCGATGAGCAAAGTATATGCACCCTACATCAATTATGGGTACAAATGGCTTTCAAAAACTGCTGCTCTTCCTTTTAAAGGACAGAGCAAAGCCCTCTACCTCTCTTTAAAAAGCTGCATTAGAAATAATGTGGCTTTCATAATTGCTGAAATGTAATCCTTAATTCAAAATATCCAGTGAGAAGCAGCCTTAAATACCACAGCTGAAACCCAATACCTATCTGAGGCTCACCTGTTTGAGATATTAGAATCAGGACCCTCAGGGTGCTTCCAGTTAGCTCCTTTAACAGGCAGCCACCAAGGAGCAACAGCCACCTAAAACAAAACAGGCAAAGAAAGTGTTGGCAGCCTATGAGAGGTCATTCAATAAGGAAGTTATCATTGGCAGTAAAAAGAGGGGTAGGAAATGACTGGTGCACATTTTTGACTTAGTGGCAGTTAATGGTCCGTTTCAGATAAGTGTACATGAAACGGCTTTCGAACAAGAACCTTGCCTGCATGCACAATTACTTTATGGAAGCTGTGATTTGTCCAGGAAGTCTCTAATTAACCATAGTTTCCTGTTTCGTCCAAACAAGGAAACTATGGTTACTAGCTTTGGAACAAGCCAGGATCATAAAACCGTACTTTGATGTTAGACTATTGTGTGGCCTCGTATAAAACAGCTTCCTATCTTCCATTATCCTATTCCGTTGATCACCTTTGGGTTTCTTTTCTGCCTTCCTCTGTCTGAAATGCTACACCACGAACGTTTTCTCCCATTTGGAACGCTTCCAGCAGCAGTCCCAAGAACATGGCTGAGTATACGTCATCCAACCTAATTCCAGTTGCAAGGGCTCAGAATATCCATAAAGCCCTGCCTAGGGATTTCTTACTAACCTTCCCCGCCCCCAACATGTGTGTAAACATCACAACAACGTCCCAGTTTAAAGTTTTAGGTATTCCACCACTTCAGGTTTTTCAGTCATCAGCAAGGATTAGAGCTTTAATCTCTATTGCTTTCGCCCGTATTATGTTTCTAAAACTGAGAAGAAAGCAGAAACAGGGGGAGGGAGCATGTTAACTCCCTGGCTGCTGGGCTACTTGTTGCCCAGGGCCTGTTGTTTCCCAACCCGTGCTACTCAAGATCTTGCTTTTCCTTAAATAGAATTTGAAAAGTGCAGGTGCACAAATGGCAGGGGGTGATGGGAGTTGTTTTCCAACAACACGTGGAAAATTCCACATTGGCTATCCATACTTTTTTACATGTGGGGATGCTGTGATGAGATCCAGTTCATACTCTGCACTGCAATACAGGGGTACGTCAGGTTAAGCACTTAATTCGTTCCGGAGGTCCGTACTTAACCTGAAACTGTTCTTAACCTGAAGCACCACTTTAGCTAATGGGGCCTCCTGCTGCCGCTGCGCCGCCGGAGCATGATTTCTGTTCTCATCCTGAAGCAAAGTTCTTAACCAGAGGTACTATTTCTGGGTTAGCGGGTCTGTAACCTGAAGCGTATGTAACCTGAAGCATATGTAACCTGAGGTACCACTGTACAGAGAAAATGACAGTCACCCACTGCAGGTAAGCCAAGTTCCAATGTGAGGTACGTCCACAATTCACAGGACAGTGCCTCTGCCGAAACAATGTCGCAACCTCAGAATGAAAGCTTCCAAGTGCCTATTAAGTCAATTATTTTCCAGCATCCTCTAAGTATGCTTCAAGCTGCTCTGTTCAAAATAGAGTGAGCTGCCTAAATCTTACATCCTTCCCAAAAAATTCTCAGAATGCTGTAAAGCTTCTAATTGTTATAAATCTAATTAGCCTTTGTACTAATGAGGTAAGAGATATAAGAGCCCCAGATCATTTAATACCACAATCCTTCTCTTGCAACTAAGGGGATTAATTGCTTTCCTAATACCTTGCATTCTCATGCTTCGGATCAAAGGAAATGTGTTCTACAACAGAAGCAGCAATACGTCGGAAAGGGAAAGGGTTGGGGCAGAAACACAGATGTTGGGAGTATTGACTAGAGAGAAAAACATGGACTTCTCTGTGTTCGACTCTCTGTAGAAGGGCTCTATAGATCAACAGAAGCAATCCTCTGCTCCAAAGATCATGTATTCTGCACCTAAACACTTTCTGCCTTTGGTACTTTTTGAGTAGTTTTGGATGTTGCCCTTTCTGTATTTGCCCTAATCATTCAGTCACAAAATAACAATTGCAATCTGGTTAATAAGCAGATTTTTTATTTATTTTTTCCTGCAGCAATAACAAAAATCTTGACCCTGTAGGTTTATATGATGATGTCTTGTAGGGTCAGGAATGATGTCATTTAAGGCAGGGGTGGGAAGCTGTGGCCCTTCAGGTGTTGTCAGACTCCAGCTCCTAACATCCATGAGCACTGGGCTGATGGGAGTTGGAATCTGAGAACATCTGAAGGGGCCCAGGTTTCCCACCCTGGCCTTATATAAACTTAAGAGCATTGGGCTGTCTAGTCTAGTGCTGACTAACAATGACTCTAAAGCAGGGGTAGTTAACACATGTCTCACAGACTATATCTGTCCCCCCCAACCCCCAAACTTCGTGCCTCATCCCCTCAATGTCTAATAAATAAATAAATAAATAATAATAATACAGTGGTACCTCAGGTTAAGTATTTAATTCGTTCCGGAGGTCCGTACTTAACCTGAAACTGTTCTTAACCTGAAGCACCACTTTAGCTAATGGGGCCTTCTGTCGCTGCTGCGCCGCTGGAGCAGGATTTCTGTTCTTATCCTGAAGCAAAGTTCTTAACCTGAAGCACTATTTCTGGGTTAGTGGAGTCTGTAACCTGGAGCATATGTAACCTGAAGCGTATGTAACCTGAGGTACCACTGTAATACTACTAATAATAATATAGCAGCCTTTCTCAACCATGGGCCCCCAGGTGCTGGACTACAACTCCCATCTTCCCTGACCCTGGTCCTGCTAGCTAGGGACGATGGAAGTTGTAGTCCAACATCTGGGGGTTCAGAAAGGCTGGTACATGTGATAATGTGAGGCCAAACCAGGTTTTGTGGCCTTCGTCCCCCACCACGTGCCATTATGTTTTTAATTTTTTAGAAAACTTACTGCTTCTGCAGGTCCCCTGCTGGGATTCTATGACCCCCCCAAAAAAATTGTGACACTCCCGAACCCCATTCAAAATTTGTCATTTAAAAAAATGGGGGGGGACCTCTGTTTAATAATGAATACATGATAAAAACATTTAATAATGAATGAATAATAAAGACATTATTTAAAATAACTGGAAACCTTTAGAAGGCAGCATTCAGAACTGCAGCTTTTGCCACTCCCATAATTACACTTTGGCTACACCCACTTTTGATATGCAGCCTCTGGAGAACCACACCTGCCCTGAAGATCTCTCATACCCAAAGTGAGAATCAGACCACCAAGCCTGGTTCTTTCTCAAGATTTAGCAGTGAAACAACCTTCCCAGGAAAAACTGACATCAGTGTGAAGTTACAACAGAGCCTTCCAACAGACCCACTCTGACCCAAGTGGAGCCATCATTTATGATCCACCTGTTTTAACAACAGTGGGAGCAACGTGGAGATAGCACAGAGGGAGAAGTGGCACATCAATTTTGAAAGAAGTAGATGGAAGTCTACAAAAGAAGCTGGGAAACACAAAGAACAAGGTCCCAGAATTGGGGGGAATGGGAGTCACTTGTGGGATTCTGTGATAGGGCATTAATAGGGAAACTGGAGCACAGATGGTGCTTTGCAGAGATGCTATGGGGTTGCAGTAAGTTTTGACGTGTGCTTTGGATTCTCCACTTGGGTTCAGGGTATCAAGTTCGAAAGGAAAGTAAGGGTAGATACTGAAGTATAGAGGAGGGTTCCGGTCTACCTCAGGGTCATGCTTTCTGATTTAGTGGTCTTCTCTCTTTATCCCAGATTTCCAGAGACTGGGTGTCACTACTGAGTGGTGAGACAAAGGAACTTATCCATACTCAGTTTCATTCTCTTACTCCTTCATGTAGACCCCACAACTGGAACTTGGCACTGAAACAGGTCCTGCTACTTTGCCCTGGCTCAAATTAAAGCCTGCCTCTGTTCGGGTCTTGGCATATGATTGTGACCGAGTCCTGATCCATTAACAAGCACAGGCTCAAGATCTCGGAGGGAAATGCTTGCATAATTGCAAATGCAGAGATATGGTGTGATGTATTTCACAGGCAGAAACCTCCAATCAATCGTTTTGCATTCTTGTGCATGTGATCAGCTTACAAAACCCACATCACCATGACCATAGATTAGCTCCATCACTGCGCTCGCAAAGAAATCTGTGTTCTGTCGGCAAGGCATTATTAGCCTTGCCAAGTCATCAGGTCACGGCCAAGCTTCCTTTAAAATGTTGAAACATAGCAATCTCACTTTTCCGTAAAGGCAGTTTATTTTCTGAAGTTACATAATGCCTAAAGCTGGCAGCTGCATACCAAATACTTGAATTCAAAGCCAAATGCAATACACACTTGGGGTAGAGGGAATTGTGGAGTGGGGCGGGGGAGGGAGAAAAGTCACAATTTGTTTCCTTAGTGTCTACCCCCACTCCCAAATCTCATTTAGGGTTTGAAACTTCTTCCAGGAAAAAGAAGTGCGCCCAAATAGGAATGATGGGTAGACAATGGCGTGTTTGTGTTTATGTGATTACGTATACATTTATTTACTACCCACCCTTTGTCATAGTGTCCCAGCACGGGCTACAACAATAAAATGCAATATTAAACTCAGTTTAAAACAACTTACAATAACATCTGTCATGGATGCTATAACTGAGATTTCCTAGGGATGCAGGTGGTGCTGTGGTCTAAAACCACTGAGCCTCTTGGGCTTGCTGATTGGAAAGTCAGCGGTTCGAATCCATGTGGTGGTGGTGAGCTCTGGTTGCTCTGTGCCAGCTCCTGCCAACCTAGCAGTTCGAAAGCACACCAGTGTAATGAGATACATAGGTACCACTGGGGCAGGAAGGTAAACGGCGTTTCCGCGCGCTTTGGCTTCCGCCACAGTGTCCCGTTGCATCAGAAGCGGTTCAGTCATGCTAGCCACATGACCCAGAAAGCTGTCTGTGGACAGATGCCGACTCCCTTGGCCTGAAAAGCGAGACAAGCGCTGCACCCCATAGTCGCCTTTGACTGGACTTAACCGTCCAGGGGTCCTTCACCTTTACCTTAATTGAGATTCCTGTATTGTAGGAGGTTGGACTAGATGACCCCCAGGATTCCTTCCAACTCTACTCTTCTATGATTATTCTATGAAATAGAGGCTTATTCCCTAAACACCTAAGCCAATGTGGCACCCTCCAAATGTTATGCCCAGCCAATCCCCATCATTCCTGCCCATTGGGCAAGCTGGCTGTGGCTGACAGAAGTGTGCGTATAGCAAGCTTGTAACAAAGCACACTTTAATCTGCACTCGAACAACCCAGGCTATGTCTCAGAACAAGATCTTTAATTCTTTTGTGGGCCAGGTTCCACACAGCCTTTGCTTACTGCGAAAGGTCTCAAAACCTCTTTCCTCTCAATGAAACGTTTGTGATGATGGAATGTACTAATGGAGAGACTGTTGCTTGTGCAACGCAATACTTAATCTGATAAAAAAGCTCCATCGTCCTGTACAAGGAGAGTTCCTGCTCTTTTATTTAGAATCAGGACTGCAGCTTGCTCCCAACAGCTGCAAGAATGAGAAACCCACAGGTTGGAGCCTACAGCTGAGGAGACCGCACCTAAAAGCTTAATGAAGGAGTCATGTTGCTCTAGCAACTGAGCTATCGGCCTCGGTGCTGAGGCCAACAAAGTATGGACCTTTTCGTGTGTGAATTAATACATCTTTGGCGTAAAGGTGTGCATGCAACAAAACATGTCTACAAACACCAGTCTCCTACAGAGATGCTAGTCATGGAGGCAGGTTTGCTGCCAATGCAATGTTGGCCAGAGAGGGAGTGGATCCTTTAACGCTCTCTGTTGTCCACCTACAAAATAAGTATGGTAGTAGCCAAAGTTCTTGGGAAAACATGGGGCAAAAAACCCTGCAAGAACATTCCATAGCGCTTTGCTAACTTAAAATATGTCATATAAATCATCAATAGTAAATCTATTTTTTCCCTACAAGTCTTGGGATACTTGCCACATCTGCATGTTCAAGCTTTACTCTGCCAGAGGTAGGGCTTATAAATTACAAAAAACAAAACAAAACGTTTTGGTCCCTTTATTGTACCATTGCTAACCTGTTTACTTTGATAATTTCGATTCTTACTAATGCAAAACTGTCATGCTGTTGCATTAAAAGAATTATGGAACATCGCTGGGGTATATTTGTTTTGAAGCTGACTGTTTACAGAGTGGTTATTTACAAAATCATGAAAATACTTCTAATTCCCTTAGGTTGGCAAGACTGCATGTTCTAAAACTGGAAATGGTTCCAGATTTGAAGAGGGAAATGTCCATTTAAAGAGACATCATTGCTTTGTTTACCACCCTTTAACTCACAATAGCACCCATGTAATACATAGCAGCTAATGTTTGGAAATCCAAGGGAAGTGCATTTAAGGATTGAACATTCTTCTCCCTCCTACCCAAAACTGCCATCTTATGCATAGTGACATCAGGAATTACGCATGCACAAACACACACACACACACACACACACTTCCCACCCACCCATCCATGCACTCCCTTGCAGAAGTGACTGTCTAAACTGTGGTATCTCTCAAGAATGGATATCAAACCTTTTTAGTTTATCAAAGATATGTAGGCTTTCTCAGTTCATGCATTTGTTCTGATTCAATATAAGATTCATACATGTTGGTAAATGCATGAGCCTGAAGCACACCCAGGGTAGAGTGCGGAGATAATAGCCAAACAGCTTCTTAAGTCTTTTCACTTTGACATCAAAACCAAAGACCATTTACAGAAAATAAAGCCAATAAAATGAGGTCCGATACTCTAATGCTGGATGTGCCTAACAGTAGAAAACAAATCCATTAAAATGCCACTTTTTAATAAAAGAAAACGAATGTGGACATTCTGTTTGTCCTGTTTGTTAGGAAGCTTCAGTGTCTTAACTTTAGTTATTTCCCAAAAGCTCAATTAACTAAATTGAAGTGAATTCCATTGTATTCTCTCACGAAATTTATTGTATTGAATGTTACCTATCAGAAGTAGCACAATCGACAAAAAGAAGAATGAAAGCTGGACTTTTGATTAATGTGACATGTTTTGGCAATTTTTGTGTATTAAAAAAAAACCACTCACAAGTGATCCAAACTTAGATTTTGCAGTTGAAGCAAACCAGAAGTGACCCTGGAAATTACATGACTCAGTTTTTGGTTGCTGATATCAATGGATGCAGAAACAGTGCACAGAGAAGACCGTGAAACCACATTTTTGTTTGTGGGCTTCCTAAAGGCATCTGGTTGGCTGCTGCAGGAAACAAGAAGAGAGGCTAAAAAAGGCTTTTGGTCTGATCCAGCAGGCTTGTCTTATGGCTAATTATATCAAATCAACCTCTTTCATACAAATAGGTGCTTTCTTCCCATGCTGCAGAGCTAGCTGCTGCTGCTGCTGCTGCTAAGAAAACCACTCCCTAGATCCAGTGGTTGAGAGGGGCTTACTCCCCCCCCCCCCCGCTCCATTTGAAGTTTACCATTAACCATACACTTGGAGCAAACCAAGAACTGTGTGTCCCCCCCCCCCTCACAGAATTACCATTTCCTGCACCCTTAATAAACTATGGTTCCCAAAATTGTTTTGCCGGGGGGGGGGGGGAGTCATGAACTTTAAATGTGCGCTGAATAGGCTTTAAATATATTCTGTGTTATCTGCTCACAGTTTCATTATCTTCAAATTCAAGAGCAGCAGCGTTGGTTCTGAATTAGTGCAGGCTGTTGTGGAGCGACTGAAGATGAGCAAACCAAAGCTGGATAAAACAGAGGTTATAATGGTTGGGAGCCCCACAATCTAGGGGGAAAGACTGCCTGGTTCTCATATCTTCCCAAAACAGTGAGTCCATAGGCCAGATGGTTGCTCTAGGCGAGGGATGGGGAACCTCAGGCCCAGGGCTCAAATATAGCCCTCCAGGCTCTTGGGACTCCCCAGCCACACCTCTCACTGGCCCTCTGTTGGAGCCTCCTTGAGCCTGGATGGAATGCACCCATGAACTCTGACAATGCCTCTTGCTCTGGAGGACAGAGAAGGCTGCATGAGTGTGGGTAGAAACTAGCCTACTACAGAAAGGTAAAATTCACATGTATTGCTCTGCCTGCTTTTCCCTCTGGCTCCACCCACAACCAGCATTTGGCCCTAGACGGGTTGCCCAGATGGGTTTGTGAGTTGAAAAAGATTTCCCACCCTCGCTGCATATGTCAGAAATCCAGCTTGTCAGAACACACCACTGTTTGCCTCCTCATTAGCTGGAAGATGACACACTGCGGTGTAACCTCAGGGTAGACACCCTTAAGGACAATGTCCAAACTGTACATGCTGTACAGTGCAGCTGTTAGCCTCCTGGTAGGAGCAGGGAAGAGAAGGGATAGAAGACCAGAATTCTCTCAGATGAAGGAATATCCCAAGATGTTTACCCATGAAAGGGGGTGGGGTGCACAGCTTTTAAATAAAAAAAGAATGGGAAAGGAATCTAAAATGATAGGAAAATTACTGGGGAGGGAGACAGGTAGCTTTGTTGATGTTGTGTTCAGCATTAAGCTTCTTTAGTACAGTGGGAAAGCATTCATCCTTCTGGGCAATAATATGGTGTTTTTTAATGTACTAAAAATGGTGTGGGCATGGGGAGAAACTGTTGCCATGAGGACTACCCAGCTGGTTTTAGCATCACTGACTCAGGGCAACCTCCAATCATGTCTGCCCGCTTGTTCTCTAACACTACGGAGAAAAAACAGGGGAAAAAATTCCTTCCAGTAGCACCTTAAAGACCAACTAAGTTAGTTCTTGGTATGAGCTTTCGTGTGCATGCACACTTCTTCAGATACACTACGGAGAAAATTTGGGAAGCATGCTGGGGGGGCCAGGGAGAGGAAGGTAGAAGCTCCTTTGGTCAGCAGATACCAGTTTACACCATATTTGATCTCATCCTCGGGCTGCCACCCTTTGCTCCCGAAAAGTGTGTCTTCATTTCCTGTGAAGTGACAAGCATAGCATTTTCTCTACTCAGGAACAGGCTCTACAACAGGCAATACAATTATCCAAGTCTCATCTGTAGGATGACACCTCAATAAGTACCTGCCTGTCTTTTTCACTGCCAACCTCAATTCTGTCTCTGACCCCAAAGTAAATGGGATCAGCTTGCACATTATCATCATCCCACGTACCCGACAAAGCTTCCCTGTCACTCTGTGGGCAACAACCGATGTGGCAGCTATCTTATTTTCAGTTTTCCTCTTCCAGAAGCCGGAACGGAGACAGCCTGCACAATTCCCATTGCTCAACCCCACCTCTGTCAACTAAGGCAACAACAAGTCTTCTTAGGATTTCAGGCCCGATTTATTTTTCTACCCACGCAAAGTAAACAAGACAATCAGCCCACCTGTCTCACGGCACGTTCCCTGTCCACTTCAGCGTATTTGACAGCCCCGATCAGAAAGATATGAACTTAAATACAGGTACATGTGCTCTTCCAAACAGACTGTCCACAAGGCGAGACACCTTTGGTGCTCACCTGATCCACATTTCTCTCCAGCTAAGCTTCTCTGCTTCCCAAGCACATCAGACCCTGTACTGAATTGACCTACTTCTGTTCAACGTTCTGCCTCCATAGCAACAGAATTGCGTTAAATTTGAAAACAGCAGCCACCGACCATACAGAGATACCGCAACGCAAATAATACCAAGAGGGAAGAGTCGCTCAAGACAAAAAGAAAAGAGGGCCTCCTCAGGCATTGCGCAGAGGTTGCGCTAACCTGTGTGGATGAGGTATTTCCAAGAGATTTTATAGAACATTGTTCATCAAAAAAAAGAGGTAAAGATGAAAAAGTTACAGTCACACAAACCAATACACACATGCTCCCCAGACCTCTAGTTCAAATACAGCAATGGAGAAACAAGACACATATTACCCCATGCCCCGTTATTGGTTGATATGCAACTAGTTCATCTTCCCAGTGGTAGGTCTTCTTCTGCGCAACAGGACTTCCCATGCAAAGGCATACAATGACACCATACAATGGGTTGGTGCTGAGTTGGTTTGGAAGTAGTGCAGGACAAGCAGCATAAAAAAAAGGCCATGCAAAAGCCATCATGGAGAAGTGTATACAAAAATCCAGCATGCAGGGAAGCAGCAGCCCAGGGGATATGGCAGGCAGGTTTCTAGGCTAGAGTAAAGATCAGAAGATCTAAGGGGGCCACATTTTATAAAGTTTTGATAAACTGCTGTCGTAACCAGCTACTTAGAAGAATAAAAACAAACATGTCAAACTATCCTCCCTTTGATCCTTATTGGTCTGTATTCTTGTGCTCTGCAGTTTTTCCACTGATTATCCAGTGCCAAACAAATTAATCCTGCCTGCTTTTTGGATCCAACTTTGCATCCTTGGACTGGGAACCTGATGCAAAGTTGACTTGCCTTTCCTAACGCCTGTGCAAATCAATATTTTTAGGTATGACCCTTGTTAGTTCCTTAGATGGCGTCAATGACTGTGATCATAAAGCCTGAATGTCAATTGTATGAATTCCTCAGCCCTGGCCTTGCCAGCACCATCCAATTTATACCCAAGGGAGGGGGGGTGCACGCACAGTATTAAATTACATACAACTGAGCGCTCAAAGTTTAGAAAACTAGCAACAAAACTGCATTGTATTTAATGCTTTAAATGTAAGGATATTTTTTTTAAAAAAAAAGACAACAAGCAGCAAATATTCCTCCAGATGTTGCTTTTGTATTCTCCATTCCAGCCTACATACTTGAAAAGGGAAACACTTTGGGGTGAACAGTTAAATAACAGGTTAAGAATGCCAAACCACAAGAAAAGCAAGTCCCTGCATCACTAGGCTGCTGGCCAAAGTCATCAGAATAATATCATTTTTCCATGCCTACCCAGATGATGTTCTGCATGCCAGGATGTCCTAATAATACATATTGAAAAACAAGGCAAAGGACAGTCCTCTAAAAGTTACTCTAACCAAATAGGGGAAATCGCTGGAAAGAAGCAACAGCGTTTTAACACTTTGGGCCATGAGCCAGTTCCAACTCACTTCCAATTGCAAGCATTAGGGACAATGCTTGTTGAGTTAGGCCAAGGACCGTGACATACAGAATAGCTGCTTTTTTTAAAGAAAAAATGCATTCTGCCATTTGACTCAGGGTAGTACAGTAAAATGTGGAGGCACAGATTAGCAAACAGAATATTAAAATGGTTGTTTCCTGAATAGCTCTCTAAGGGAGAGATGGACAATCTCCCAATGTTTATTGCAGGGTTTTGTGCTGGTATTTAACATGTGTTTGTTTTTTAAGGCATGCAAACAAATGCGGGGGGGGGGGGGGCGTTAATTACAGCATTTCTACTTCCCTGCCAAAATTGACAATTCCTTGAGGGGAAAAACAATATGGCAGGGCAAATATTTCTAGAGAGACATGCATTCCCTGCCTGCCTGCCTGCCTGCCTGCCTGCCTTTGAGGGGATCATTTTGTTGCCAAAAGGCAAATGTCACTATCACCCCTGCCCAGCCACTACAAAACAGCAGGCCTTGAAGTGCTGGCCTTTGTAGCAATAATCAGTTTTGGGTTCAACAGGCCATGCCATTTTGAAAAACTAAAATTGTGCTCTAGATACAAATCCATAACCTTGAGTGTATGCAGCCCTCCCCTATTATGTGCCTGTGTGATGCTGAGAGTCAGCATGTTGTACTGCAGGCGTAGGGACCCTTTGACCTGCCAGAGGTTGCTGAACTACAACTCCCATCAGCCTCAGCAAGCATGTCCAATGACCAGGGGTGATGGGAAATAACTGAGCTTGAACTCCCAACAGGTTTAAGCTCCAGAGCCCCATTTGGAAGCAGTGACGCCTCTTCAGGCTTCTGAAAACCAGAGCTTGACACTTAAAACTAAGCATTCCTGGAACACACACACACTTCCCAGCTTTACCATATGTCTTGTCAGACTTGCCCAATTCTCCTCCATCCCACGAACAGGAGCAGAGTCTGGCAATCACAGAATCCTTTGCCATTCAGCATTTATCAGAATCCTTCATCTTCAAAGGATGCAAAAAAAAATAAAAAAAAAATGATGGCGACTGCTGAACAAGATCCTTCTAGCTGAATTTAAAATAGGCTATCTATCTTGCCCTACAAGCAGCAAGCACATCACCTCAAAGTTCGTCAACAGCAGAAGCAGGGCCCATTTCCCCAAAGAGTTGAGGGAGGTGAGGGAGTTTTGTTTTGCCACATGTATCGGGTCAGAGTCAACACTCGGTTGGTTTCTTAAACTGTGGCTTAACAGATTTGTTAAGTTTCCTCTCTCCCCTTTTCTTCACAGCTTCCACTTTCTTCAACAACAAAGAATAAACCCGGCGAGGTCTAATTGCACCTAGAAGCTCTGCACACAATGTGCTCCAGTGTGTGCTATTATTTATCCAATGCATAATATTTTCCTTTGAGAGCACAGTGGGAGCATGGTAAGATGAATCGCTTCTGCGAAAGCTAAACTGATTAAGGTACAAAAACACTAAGTCACCTGGCGCTCTCCCCAAACAGCCAGCCAAAATGCAACTGAAAGCCCACAAGAGGCCCCCTACATGTGTTTAAGGGAAAATTAATGTGTTCTTGCCCCTCTCGGCAAACTGTATTTCTCAGGTGAAAAGCAGAAGCAAAACAGAGGGACAACAAGGCACTTATCCTGACTCTGAACAGCTTATCTGCTCTGTAAGCCTTCAAGTCACCTAGCAAGGTTTTGTTTTTGTTATACGGGTATAATCACCACCACCTTGAATTTTAGGGATTTATTCATAGAAATGTAGAGCTGAAAGGGACCCCAAGGGCCATCTAGTCCAACCCCCTGCAATGTAGGAATCACAGCTAAAGAATGACAGGTGGATGGCCATCCAACCTCTGTTTAAAAATCTCCAGTGAAAGGCAGTCCACAACTGAGGTGGTAGCATTAAACAGCTCATTCACCAGTGCAGGGATTTCTCCTTGCGCAACAGAGCAATCTCTGCCCGCCCCCCCCCCAGTCTGCTCTGGGAGTTCCTACAACCCTCTGGAGGTGATTTGTGAGCAGCAGTGGCTTCACATGGGGTTGGGGAAAGAGAGGGGGGGAAACTGCATCACGCTAGTTCTATTCCTCGGGACACAGGTGGCGCTGTGGTCTAAACCACTGAGCCTAGGGCTTGCCGATCGGAAGGTTGGCGGTTCGAATCCCCACGATGGGGTGAGCTCCTGTTGCTAGGTCCCTGCTCCTGCCACCCTAGCAGTTTGAAAGCACATCAGAGTGCAAGTAGATAAATAGGTACTGCTCTGGTGGGAAGGTAAATGGCGTTTCCGTGCGCTGCTCTGGTTTCGCCAGAAGCAGCTTAGTCATGCTGGCCACATGACCCGGAAAAACTGTCTGCAGAGCGGACAAACGTCAGCTCCCTCGGCCTGTAAAGCGAGATGAGCTCCGCAACCCCAGAGTAGTTCACAACTGGACATAACTGTCAGGGGTCCTTTACCTTTTTTTTTTTTTAAAAAAAGTTCTATTCCTTGCAACAATTTAGTCAAATGTCATCCTTAGTTTTCAGTTTCACAGCCCGTTCCCACATCACACATTTGTAGATGCTAGCCTATAAGGATGTGTGAGTGCATGGGCTATCTAGCGGTGCAGCAATTAACACTGCTAGCGCATTTGCAAAGATAAGCAGTGCCTGGTATAGTTTCAAACTGGATAGGGGAGGGTCCATGTGTTGAGATTCCTGCATTGCAGGGGGTTGGACCAAGATGACTCTCTGGGTCCCTTCCAACTCTATGATTCTATGATTGGGGTTTTTTCACTCCCCCCCCCCCCTTTTCCTAAGCTGCTAAGCCGCCTATCAGCTGTTCCGCTGATAACCCGCTTAACAGCTGATCGCGAAAAGCCGCTAGACAGCTGTAGCGCTAATCCGCTAAGCTGTCAATGGGGTTGCTTCGCAAGACGAAAAAACAGGGCTTCCTGATAGTAGCAACAGCTGGGTTCACTCATGTCGCTGTTGATTACCCAGGCAGTGTTGGGAAGAGGCAGCAGTGACATGGAGGAGGCATATACACTTCAGTGGAGTCAGTCCAATGCAACCCCAACTTCACCACTGCCCCAGGACAGCCTACAGCGATGCTGTTGTCAGGAGGGTGGCTCCACCACACCGACTGCTACAGCATTGTGCAGCTCAGGATACCAAGATCCATCTTTCCCCACATGAACAGATCCGGACCCTGCAATCATCATCTGAGGCCCTTTTCCATAAGCCTCCTTCAGGGGAGGTCTGGAGGCTGGCTACAAAAAAAAAGTGCTCTTTCAATGGCAGCTCCTTACTTCTGGAATGTTCTCCCTGGCACCATCTTTAGGCACCAAGCAAAAAAAATATTCTTTTTTACCTGGGTTTTTGGCCCTTAACTTTAAGTGTTTTTAAGTATTTGAAGCCTCTTTTAGACCTCATTTATATAGCTGGTTTTCTTTTTTAAAAAGTTATTATTCATTGTGTCTTTTCTAATTGGTTTCAGTATTTCTATTGTGTTTGTAGATCACTTTGAGTAATTTCTATGAGTCAAATGATCAATAATTTTGCACGCAAAGCTGATGCTCTACCAGTGAGCTACATTTCCTTTCTAGGAGCTCCCCAAAAGCACCTTGTAGCTGTCAACCAACTAATTTGCAGGCATCTTCAGAGCCTGTGAAAGACAGATGGACAGAGATGACAACAATTACATCACAGGGGGTTATCAGTGTTTCCCAACCTTGGGCCTCCAGCTGTTTTTGGACTACTACTCCCATCATCCCTAGCCAGCAAGACCAGTGGTCAGGGATGATGGGAATTGTAGTTCAAAAGCAGCTGGAGGCCCAAGGTTGGGAAACACTGGACTAGATGACCCTTGGAATCCCTTCCAACTCTACAATTCTATGATTCGTATTACTGCTTACAAGGAAAGGCACAGCTCTGTTGGCATGGGTCACTGCATCAACCCCTAGAAAGGAGAGAAAACCCAGCCACTGTTAGAATTCCTGCTCCATGATTGCAGTCATGGGATTGTTGTCTATCACATGACAGTGTATGTTTTGACTCCACAGAGTGGGAAGTGATGGAGACAGGATGTTTGTGTTACTGTGTTCTGTGAAGTGGGACTATTGCCCTTTGTTCTTTTTCTCTTTGCTGTCTGATGCTAGAGAGAGAGGGAGCCATGTTGCAGTGTTCCGTGTGTGTTTATATGTAAATAAAGTAGATTAGCCAAAATGCTGAGTTGCTGAGGTCTGTTACGCAAACTGCAAACACTCTGCGGATCCCTAAGTGTGCCGGTGTCTGTTGGCGTCGCTGTGATGTTCAGGCTAAAGAAAGCTTTTGAAGCTCCCAAACAATCGACCGGAAGGGAGAGAAAATGCCAGTCGGGCATGTGTCTCTGCCAGGGTCCTACTCGAGTGTAGGCTGAGCTAGAAAGGAGAGAAAACCCAGCCACCACCTCCTCATTTACTTCTGATATACTTATTCCTTTGTACTTGTATTTGCTCTTCTCCCAAGGCGTTTGAGGAATACAATGGACAAAATTAACGTGAACTAATAATCCTTGAAAATAATTATGATAATGTTTCCTGTACTGAAATCTAACACATCTTTGCAGGTCTCCGCATACTTTGATTACAACAGACTTATTAGTATTATTACTATAAAATGTTCACAGCCTTGAATTACCAGGCCAGAACACAATAGCTAGGAAGGTATGTGACTCACAGCTTGATGAATTCCAGTCTTCACTTGTTCACTCAACACACCTTCAAATACAAAGGAATCTCCAAATCTTTCTGCCTGAGAAGAAGAAAGGGGGGGAGGGGGAGAGAAGAAGAGGCAACTCTAAGTCAATTGGATTTGCATGCTTGCAGCACCAGTGTTTTCATTTCCAAAATGCCAAAAGAAGAAAGCATCAAATCAGACAATTAAGCGCACAATGGCCTTTACTTAATCCTCCCTAACAGCAATTCAGATTTTGTTGTTAAAGGAAGTAATACGCCATGCGGCAGATTCACAGGGAGATGACAAGATCGCTCTGCTCAAGGTCATGATCGTTCCTAAAGCTATTTTTCTCCCTCATAGACTATGAAATAAACCCTACCCAGTGAACTAAACTGTGGTCTAAACCTCCCTTTAAATCCATCTCAGCCAAAAGAAGGGAGCTGACCTTGAAACATATCTATAGATGGTTCTTAACACCACAGAAGTTGGCGCTGATACACCCAGGAACTTCCTAAAGCCATTGTTAAGATATAAACTGACTTGGACCCCGAGATCATCATCTGAGGCCCTTCTTTGTATGTCTCCTCCAAAAGAGGTCTGAAGGCTGGCAACATGGGAACGGGCCTTTTCTGCGGTGGCTTCCTGCTTCTCGAAAACTCTCCCCAGGGAGGCTTGGCCCTGGCACTTTTGTACCAGGCAAAAACATTCCTCTTCTCTTAGGCCTTTGGCTAATTAAACAATCTATGGCCTTTTAAACTGTGTGGAGGGAGGGTATTGTTTTTATTTATTACTATGGTGCGCATTTTTGTGTTTTTCTGTTGTAAACTACCCTGTGATCCTTAACTGAAGGTCAGTATAGAAATAATAGGAAATAATAGTAGTAGTAATTATTATTATTATTAATAATAATAATAATAAACAACTGTTGGTTCTGATTAGAAGAGCAGATGGCAGCTGCAGCAAACATTTCTACTTCCATTGATTGGGAATACTATTTTATAATGTTTCAAATTCAATTATTATTATCATTTAGAAGTTTATTTTTAAAAGCTGAAATGAAACTTGAGGGATACAGTCATGCTCATGTCAGAGATATTATTAAGTAGGGGAGAAGCTGAAAGAAAGCAGCCTGATCAGAAGCATCTAATGAACTTGCCATTAAGGTGGGATTTGAAGACCAGCAAATTCATGGGAAATGATTCACTATGCAAAAACATTTTATATATTGCATTATTATTAAGTAGGGTGCATCTTCTCAGGGCAGGACCAGAAGTCAGCGGCTATCACGTATACTTGTGGCGCCGGAAAATAAGCCAGTCAAGCAAGCAATCCTGGAAATGGCGAGAAAGAGCTGGAAAGTCCTCAAGGCTCATGAGGAGTCTCTCCTCAGAGCCTGAAGAGAACGTCATTGAGCCGAAAGTCCAGAAATAAATATTTGAAAGGCTTTTTAAAAAGAACCTATGGGCTCCCAAAATGGCGCGCGGGACCTCTCACTGCTGCAGCGCTACCCCGCTCAACAGCTGTTGGGCAGGAAACTGTATTGCAGCAGGATCAGAAGGGCCGTTCCCTACCCTTTCTGGTGATCGAGAGGCAAAGGTACAGTATAAAAGAAAAGGTTATGTCTGATGCCTCTTAAATTGCCCTTGTTCCCTGCTCTGACGAGGCTCCCCACTTCCACACATTTTGCTTATGTGCACAGGGGCCCAGAACGTAACCCCCTCTTAAGTGGGAAGTTGCCAGTATTATATTATTTATTTTATTTTATCTTAATCCATCACATACGATCGCTTTGTAAGTTACTGTTTTCCTGCAAAGTTGCTGTGAAAAAATACCCCAAACATTTCTATTCCCTACCTCTGTGAGGTAGCCAGTGGCATTCACAAACTTCTCAAATTCTGCATTGCTGACTTCATAGCGATCCATGAAGAAATGGTCAATGTGGACTCTCCTGGCGGGTGACTCTCCATCTTGTTGTATAGCTGGCTCATCAGTTCCCATCGTGAACACTCCGGCTGGAATAGAGGCCATCTGCAAAATGAAGAAGGCTGTTTCAGGAAAGTACATATCAGCAAAGCTCCTCATTTTCCTTCCATGCTGGATATGGAAAGAAGCAATTGCTGCACTTGTATGGCCGTCAGCGTGCCATTGACCAAAAACTTTACACTGAGCTCATATTGGGTAATCGTCAATGTTAGTGCTTCTCATAGTAGACCCACTGAAATCAATGGATTTAAGTTACTTAAAGGGGCTAGGGGAGCTTCAGGTTGTTGATAGTGGGGATATCTGAAGCTTTACTGTATTACACAGGCAAAACAGAGCAGGATGGGGAATCAGTAGACACTGAATGCAAAAGAGGTAAATGACAATGGGGGTATATGTAAAGGTGTGCTTCAAAGAAGACTGAGATGAAGTTTGAAAAACAAATGAAGACAAAATAATACAGACTATTCTGACTGCAGGGAGGCAGAAAGTCTATTTCTGAATAAAATTTGGATGTCTTCTTGAATCAAGATGGTAGACAGGACCTTTCAAAACAGCACTAATATATTTGGTTTATTTTAAGTCTCAAGCAACAAGGCTGTCAGTGAACAAAAACTGCAGTCTATATTCAAATAAACCTCCACAGCTCTGCCTTCAGTTCCAAACTGTTGTGCTCTAAGACTGGATCATCTTTTTATTTTCTATTTCTTTCTTTATCCCTCCTGTGCCTGCACACAACCACCTAACAGGCAAAAATCCAACAGGTAGAACATTTCCCAGCGCAGAGATTCAGCTCCATTAGATTTCTTTATAATCAAGCCAAATACAAAATGGACACGAAAGTTAGCAGCGCACCCAGAACTGGGAAGTTCCCTAAAGAAAAAGAGACACACATGCTTTCAACAGAATACTGTTTATTTCCTAAGCTTGGGCTGGATTTGATATTAGCAATACCTCCTGCATCTCTCAAGCGCAGCAGTTGCCTAAATGCCTTGTGATCATCATCAACAGAACCCATCAGCTGAGGAGTTCTGTGTTCTCTCTTCCTTGGTTTATTGCTTGGCGGGGCGCAATTATTTGTGTGCGCGAGTTTCTTTTGATCTAAATAAAATGCAAGACTCTGACGAAGGTATGAACTGCAGCTCTGCCTATCTTCCCATTTCTTGCTGACTCACTACTGCTAAGGTAGCTGTTCCAAGTTGGCTCAGAAATCACAGATTAATAGCTCACCCCTCGGTTATCTCTGGAGCACACACAAGAACAGGAGCATTTCAAAAATTAAAGGCAGAAGAACAAAAACCCTTCTTTTATGCTTCAGCGACTGAATCATCCCACACTGACGTATGCAGGCAGATTCTCGCCCGTCAATGCACAGTTTTAAAAAAACCAAAAACAGCAGCTTCTCAATATTGTCCTTGAAGCTAAATTTCAGCATACCTTTAATTATGTACCTGCGTGGATCATTTTCAGCCTTAGCTGTAAAGGAAATATAGCTCCTAAAGTGCATGCTCTTCATTTCAAAGAATCACAGGACTGTAGAGCTGGAAGAGACCCCGAGAATCACCTAGTCCAACCCCTTGCAAGGCAAGAATCTCTACTAAAGAATCCATGACAAATGGCCATCCAACCTCTGCTTAAAAACCTCCAAGAAAGGCGAGTCGACAACATCCCAAGGGAGTCCAATTTGTATTGCTATTTAACATCAATGTTGGTTTTAAGTCTCCAGCAGAATTCAAACTTGTTTATGTTATATAGAGGGGTGAGGGATCTGCTTGCAGGCCAGATATGGCCTGCCAGGCCTCTCCCCCTTGGCTTTCCAGGTCCCCAAATGTCACCTGTCACACATCTGGCATCATAGAGATGTCAGGTGAGGGGGGGCAGGTAAGATCAGCTGCTTGTGTAGCACACATACCCATTTTGCTTCTCCCATCACATGAGTAAGGCAACAAGCCATGAAGCATAGTACGGCAGCTGAACCTCAGACCAGGTTTTGTTTTGCTCCAACGAATATATGATCGCTGGGTGGCCTTAAATCATGGCTTGCTGTTGAATCCATGGTCGCAGCTTGTTAAGGATGGAATAGACCACGGGCCCTGGATTCAGACGTTACACTAAGAGAAACTGTTTATGGTTTGTTTACTTGCTCATGCAGAGCAGAAACGCTGTTCACAGCTTCTGAACAGCGTGGTGCATTAACACACTTTATGGCCCAGAGCAGGGGTAGCCAATGCGTTGTCTCACTGTTGTTTGACTCCAGTATACCTGAAGGAGCGTCTCCATTCCCATCATTTAGCCCGGACACTGAGGTCCAGCATCGAGGACCTTCTGGCGGTTCTCTCACTACGAGAAGTAAGGTTACAGGGAACCAGGCAGAGAGCCTTCTAGGTAGTGGCACCTGTCTGTGGAACGCCCTCTTGTCAGATGTCAAGGAAATAAACAACTATCTGACTTTTAGAAGACATCTGAAGGCAGCCCTGTTTAGGGAAGTTTTTAATGTTTGGTGTTTTATCACTTTATTATTATTATTAATATTCTGTTGGGAACCACCCAGAGTGGCTGGGGAAACCCAGCCAGATGGGCAGGGTATAAATTATCATCATCATCATCATCGTTCCCAGCAAAGCCAATGGTCAGGTATAATGAGAACTATGATCTAACAACATCACAAGAATTGACCCTGACTTAGTGTTAATGTGAATATATATAATATATTAAAAATTCATTAGAGATGCATTCTGGACATTTCACTGATCTTCCTTCCCCTCCCCTCCCCAGCCTTATGTCATAACAACAAGAAGTGTCAACTGTTGAATGCCTGCTGAAAATTTTTCTATTCCAGCAGGCCTATGCAGGTGATTATGAGTAATCCCCCACAATGGCTTACTGATTTGTATTTTTCCCCCCTCCATTTTAACTTGTTTTTAACTTTTCATGTTTTTCACTGTATGGTTTTATACTGTTGTAAACTGCTGTGATATATTTTTATGACACAGTGGTATAGAAATACTTTTTTTATAAATACCGTATTTTTCGCCCTATAGGACGCACTTTTTCCCCTCCAAAAATGAAGGGGAAATCTGTGTGCGTCCTATGGGGCGAATACAGGCTTTCGCTGAAGCTTGGAGAGCGAGAGGAAATTTGGATGACACGTGATATAGACTTACAGGTGTTACTAATGAATTAGCACACTTAAGATATTCTACCTGCATGTAAAACACAACAGCTGGGGCAAGCACAGTTTGGGAATGGTTTTTTCTTTCTTTCTTGGAAGGCAGTATACGAATTGATTAAATAAATAAGTTGGAAGACCAAGTTTCTAAATTTTGCAGGGAAGTTCCTTGAGTGCACATGTTTTCTCGCTTCAGAAATTCAACCTCCAACACGTGGAGTGGTTAGAGTTTTGCACACTTGTCTCCAAATTGACTGCTGGTTTAACATGTGATTTATACTGTAAACTGCCCTGTGAGTGAGTGAGTGAGTGAGTGAGTGAGTGAGTGAATGAGAGGAGAGTGCCTGAGGAGGGCAATCATGGAAGCCAAATATGAGGGAACAGCAACCATACCACAAAAATAAGTTACTTGAATAAGCTCCAGTTCAAAATTTCAGACACATTCCAAGACACAGGATAAAAAACTGGAAGTGTTATCAGCACAGAAGCAAAACATGCAAGCATGCTGTTTCATATATTAGCCCTTCGCAGAAGAACTTGGAGTCTTTAAACTTCTTAATGGTGAAATTATTTTCCTTTTAGGTTGTCTTTGGCATTCTAAGGTTTGCTGTCAATGTCTGAAAGAGCTGGAATGAAGGGAAAGATCGCTTTTTATTTTATAGCCTCTGACTTTTATTTTTTCCCCTCTCAAACAAATGATAGTTGTGCTCAATGTATTAGCCAACATGCAAATATCTAATGTACAAATGGGGGGGGGGTGTAGGGGAGGATTATGTTCACAAATCATATTTCCCTCAGTAAAAATGAGTTTTAGGAGTTGAGACATCCAATTAATTAATATCCTCCTGGCACAATGCCAGAATGTGCTGAGTTTGCAAAACTCTTTGCAAATGGAAAATTGCTTTTGATCAAGCCAAAGTTGTTCTAAAGTCACGAGGAAGAGTTAGCAAGATAAATAATGGTAGCTCAAAGACACAACAGTGCTTTGCAGTTCACCCTCCATTCACCTCATAGTGTACTCCTTTAAAAATAGGGTAATCCAATAGACAGTGATTTGTCTAAGTCACACAGTAAAAGGCCAAGGGGAGGTTTGAACCTGCGTCTCCCAAAACCAAGACACAACATGGGGAGCCAATGCAATGTATCTCACAAAGTGACCCTGGACCAAGCACTATCTTCACAGGGTTTTTTTGCAAGGATAAAACTTAAGGAGGAGAGGATGGGCAAAACCATGTACGCTGCCTCAAGCCCCTTAGAGGAAAAGCAGGATAGAAATGTAATGCAGTGGTACCTCGGGTTACATATGCTTCAGGTTACATACGCTTCAGGTTACAGACTCCGCTAACCCAGAAATAGTGCTTCAGGTTAAGAACTTTGCTTCAGGATGAGAACAGAAATCGTGCTCTGGAGGTGCGGCGGCAGCAGGAGGCCCCATTAGCTAAAGTGGCGCTTCAGGTTAAGAACAGTTTCAGGTTAAGTACGGACCTCCAGAACGAATTAAGTCCTTAACCCGAGGTACCACTGTATATGAATAAACAAAACATTCTGATCACAGCACCACACTGACTTCAAATGTTGTTTCTATCCAGTATTATGTAGCATAAAAACACCCTTGAGTATTATTATGACATATACTTGTGTACCTTGTTTTGTCTTTAATAAGGAATCAGCTACATATTTCCCTAAACCAGGGACTACAACTCCCATCATCCCTAGCTATTGGCCATGTCAACTGGGCTTCATGGGAGTTGCAGTCCAACATCCTCCGGAGGGCTACAGGTTCCCCATTCCTGCCCTAAGCAAATATGTGGTGGCAAAGCCTCCTGCACTTGCTGCAGCTATATGGGGTGGGTATGGGTGGCCCCAGCTCCTTAGCTTCGCCATTTATAGAAGTTTCTGGCGTCACCTACTCAGAATATGAAAACTTTGAGGTCCCAGGAACAGCAGCAAAGATAGCTGTACTCACCATACTCTATTGGGAAAAGGAAGACCAGAGAGAGATTCCCAGCCATCAGTTCTGCTCTAGTCATTTCCAGACAATGAATGATAAAACGTTGAGAGATAAAGACTGGCTGCTCCTGCAGTCCTGGACCACTAGCACTTATTGCTGTAACCTAGAATTATGGAACAACCAACAACTGAGACTGCAAGTTCAGTATGAGAGGTTGTGTGCAGTTCTGGGAAGCATTTATCAAAATGCTGCTGTGCAACAAAAGAAACAGCCAGGGGCATTCAGCAAAGAGTAATGACATGAAGGGGCATGCTTGTAAAAGTGCTTGCCACAAAGCCGCTCAAATTAATCAGGACAGAATTGGCAGAGCTGAGCAAAGCATCAAATATACTGCCCAATTACACAATTCATCCTCTTGCATGGCGTCAACCCCCCGATTCTGATAACTCCAGCAGCACAAAAGATCCATCTACCAGTAGCTTTGCAGATCCAATTCCTATTCAGCAAAAGACATTGGCAGGCATACGCAACATTCTGTATAGCATCACCCAAAACAGTCCTCCATTCTGCACCAGAGCCCTGCCAGAACAGGCGCTTGCTCCTTCAGCAGAGCAAAGGCAGCAGCTGGGCTTTTGCTGACAACTTGAGATTGCTGGTTTGCTGATCAAGTGTCTTTTCACTGTGTCAACTCTGTACTTCAATTTGAAAAAAGTTTTCAGTACATTCAGAAACACACCCTACTATCTGTATCCAAGATATTAGGGAAGCACATGAGTATGTGCTGTCCTAAAATCTCGGATACAGAAGATAACAAAATCTAGAAGCTTCACGGAGTGCCCGGGTTTTATTTTGCTTACAACTGAAATTAACCACAAGAAACACTGACTGCACAGTTCCATGCCATCTTTCCTGAAGATAATTTGCAAACCACTTAAACCAGACCACAGTGTGGTTTATAAGGTCTTTCAAGCTAGCAACTTTGCAGTTGCTTCAAATTAGTTCTACTGATTTTACAGAAGCATGACATTGGAAATGACCTGATAGGTAGCAAGAAGAAGGCCTTTGCCCTATACCGGGGCTCCTAAGCTGTGGTCCACCAATGGTCCACAAACTTCATTCAGCTGGTCCACAGCTTGTCTGTGGATTTCTGGTTAAAGATGGGAGATGGCACATTAACCATTTTAAATTTTCATGGAATTCAAACTGTAATACAATAAAATATAAAGGTATATAAATATACCGGGATGCGGGTAGCGCTGTGGTCTAAACCACCGAGCCTCTTGGGCTTGCCAGTCATAAGGTGGCCAGTTCGAAACCATGCGACAGGGTGGGCTCCCATTGCTTTGTCCCAGCTCCTGCTAACCTAGCATTCGAAAGCAAACCAATGTAAGTAGATTAATAGGTACTGCTGTGGCAGGAAAGTAAACAGTGTTTCTGTGCACTCTGGCACTCAACATGGTGTTCCGGTGTTTTATGCACCAGAAGCAGTTTAGTCATGCTGGCCACATGACCCGGAAAAGCTGTCTGCGGACAAACACTGGCTACCTCAGCCTGAAAGCGGAGATGAGCGCCACACCCCATAGTCAAATTCAACTGGACTTAACTGTCCAGGGGTCCTTTACCCTTACAATAAGAAATAAAATAAAATACCTTTACAATAAGAAATAAAAGAAGCAAGAAAATACTATTAAAAATCATATAGCATCTCGCGTAGTGCATTACAATTGCCACAACAGGCAGAAAAACCATTTCATGGTCTGCCAAGACCCTTAGCAATTATTGGGATGGGGAGCATCTTCAAGAAGCACTACCAAACTGTTCTTGAAACCCTTTAAGGAAATAGATTCAAAGCCCTACTTAAGTTTCTTCAATTGAATTGCTCTTCCTTAAGTAAATTCAGAACTGCTGCGCTTTGTATTCTCCTCAGTAATGCAAAGATGAGCAATTGTAAGGTAATAAGGCAAGCACTTATACCTCTTCTTCCTGGAAGCCTTTTAAGTATTTGAAGGCTCTGCGAATAAGATGCAGAGTGAACCCTGCAATTTATGAACATATTGTACATGTGTGCTATGTAATACATTCTGCCTCCAGCAGAAATTGCCCACTAGCTTCTAGATAACTACCCACTGCCAATACTGCAGTTGGCACACGCCCTCCCAAAGGCACCTACTATATGCAAAAAAGCCGCTGCAGGCTAGAAGTCTGATTATATAATATAGTAAGAAGTAAGAAGGTATCTTCAAATTGCCAGAAGCCCCAAGAATAGGACAGCCACTGAATTAAATGTATGCTTCCTGTCTTTATTTAGTGGTCTTAGGAAGCACTTCAATGACTTCAACCATGGAGACTTGAGAAAACCTAGGGCACCACACCTGTCCAGATGCCACGTTCAGACACTATGAGGGGACACCAGTGTCAGGACTCTTTCTTTGCCAATGTTGTGTGAACGGGTCCTGGGATTCAATTTCACTTCTTTTGCAATCACATGGTCTTCTAGAAACTTGCTTAAAATCATATCCACACAAAATACAATCATGCCAATAACCTTAGATTTGCCATGCTCCTTCCAGAATCCTAAAAGAAAGTTGGAAATTCTAATTACCTTACAACCAACCCAAAAAAGACTGGCAGAACTGTACAAGCATTCTCAGAAATGAATTCTATTTAGCATTGACAGTGGTCATCCCACACCCAGTCATGCTTGCTAGATATCAGTCTTCCCATTAAAATTAACAACGCAATCATATATCTTTTGATTGGGATAGACTATTTATCAAGCTGCACTTAGTACCATGCAACCAGACCTTTATTCTACTAGACAGTTCGGAATTCAGTGGTCAAGACAGCAACAGCATCAAACTCTAGGGTAGCTGTGTGCAGATCTGAAGACAGTTTCATATCTTATGTGTGGGCTAACATATTTTTAAGGATCTGAGCATTCCAGCACTGGACTGCATGCATGTTCTGCCTGAATGAAGGAATCCCATTTGCAATCCTCAGTTTCAGAGTCCTGGACTCTGCATTCATCATCTGAGACCTTTCTTCCTGTGCCTCCTCCACATGAGGTCTGGAGGATGGCAACACAAGAACTGGCCTTTTCTGTGGTGGCTCCCCGTTTGTGGAATGCTCTCCCCAGGGAGGTTCGTCTGGCGCCTTCATTATATATTTTTAGGCTCCAGGTGAAAACGTTCCTCTTCAACCAGGCCTTGGACTGATTAATATTCCACAGCCTTTTAAAGGTGTCTGTGGGAAGGGGAGTATTATTTTATTGTTTTTGCTTTAATTATTTACTTGTGTTTTTATGTTGTATTTTATTCTGTGAACCACCCCAAGATCATGTGATGAAGAGTGTATATAAATTTAATAAATAAATAAAATAAATAATACCCATTGAGGGCTGAGAAAGTGATTTGCCTGAGATCTTTGAATGCCATCACATTAATGGTGCTCCTGTTTCAAATCAATGAGTTGTTAGGCATTATTACTATTATTGTAAGTATTATAAGGCTTGATTAAAGAGAAATGTTTTCACTTAGTGCCTAAAGATATGTAATGAAGGCGCCAGACAAGCCTCCCTGAGGGAGAGAATTGCACAAGTGGGGAGCCACCAAAGAAAAGGCCCATTTTTATATTTCCACCCTCTGGACCTCTTGTGGAGAATGCACATAAAGAAGGGCCTCAGATGATGATTACTGGTTCTGGGTCAGTTCATATGGGGAGAGGCAGTCCTTGAGGTATTGCAGTCCTGAGCCATTTAAGGCTTTATAAGTCAAAAACAGCATTTTCAGTTGGGCTCAGAAACTAACTGGCAGCCAGTGCAGTCGGGCCGGCGTGGCTATACCCAACAATGAACAGGAGAATCTAAATTCCAGACCAGATCAAATCTGTGAAGCAATCAAGCTCCTAGGATCCTCATGAGTTGTGAAAAAGAACTTGTGCAAATCATTCCATTTCTGCTTTCTGAGGTATAGAATGGTGATATTATTGATAGAAATAACAAAAAGTCCACACAAGATGTTGTGGGTGTGGGTGTTGTCACAGGAGAAAAAGATACTTAAGTTTATTAATGAGAAAATGTGGCCTCTTCACAACAAACTAAACAAAGGTAGCTGGTGAAATGGTATTTTGATCAACCCAGCTCTCATGTGATACATTAGATGAGGAAAACCTATGGCTACCTCCACAATAAGGGCTTATCCCCATTTCTGTTTGCCCCATGCCTAGAGAGCACAGGGCCAAGAGGTTTTCCACTAGTCGTGCTTTCCAGGCACATGTCTGAGTGATTTTGCCTTTGCCCAGCCACTTCCCTAGAGTTCCTCAGTCAGCCTGGCAGGCAGGAAAAGATGATGCGAATTGTAGCCCTAATTATCTGGATGACACCAGGCTGAGAAATGCCAGTGGTGTTTTTTTTCTGGTGGTACTCAAGGATACACACAGAGGAAGGCTATAATATGCCTTAGACTTAAGCACACAACCACACTTGTTCACACAGCACTTCTAAGGATACCTCCTGGGTAACCTTGCCTGAGGTCCTCTTAGGATCATATTGTAGAGTTGGAAAGGACTCTGATTGGGTCATGTGGCCCAACCTCCTGCAATGTAGGAATCTCAGCTAGATCATACATGATGGCCATCACCACCTCTTGTGGGAGTCTGTTCCACTGCCGAACAGTCAGAAAGTTGTTCCGTGGTAATCTCCTTTCTTATACTTTGAAGCCATTGGTTCGGATCAAATGCCATCCGCAGAGTCCACTGGAGCAAGTTCACCAAACTTCGCTGTGCTCCTAATCTGGTCTCTGCGGTGCCACCATCTGTACCGCCCCCTTCTTCTCCCCACAGGTATCCTTCGACCGCTTTCGCTTGACCCACCTACCTGCCTGCCCTCCTCTTTCCATTGCGGGCTTTCCGGCCCGCCTCTTGGCTGATGGGCGACATTCGCCTCCAGGGAGTACTTCCTCGCGGCTGCTTCTTCGCCGCTGGCCCGGTTGGCGCTGCTGCAGCCACAAGTGCCTTGGCCTCCCTCCAAGCACACGGCGGCGCGGAGCCACACAGCCCAGCAAGCGAGAGCGAACCAAAGCGGCCTGTGCCTGGGCGCAGCCATGTTGACTGGGACGTCACGTGAAGCCAAAGCGGTCAGCTGACTTCTCTCGGCGTCTCTTTCGCCCTCCTCCTCCTCCTCTGGCTTCCCTCTGAAACTTTAAGCATCTTTCTTCGGGATCACGGATTCCAATGGATCTGGTTCCCCGCAGTTTTCGTCTCCCGCGGCAATTGAAGGGAGAAAGAGAAAAGTAAAAGAAAGGGCTGGGAGCGCGAGCCCCGCTCCTCAAAGAAATGCAAACCTGTTCCTTCTTAAACCCATTTCCTGCTTTTATTCTCGCAGTCGCGCTTCCTTATGCATTTCCCTCCTGACCATGTTATTCGCCTTCTCTCTCGCTCCACTTGGCACTTTGAAATCATACCCATGCGCGCAGGTAGCAGGCTGGGTTAAAGCATGCGGCAAACGGCTCCAGAGGTAAAAGAAGCTGAACACCTGCTGAATTTTGTTATGGGTTAATTTGAAGAAGCTCAGGAGCCCGTCTTCCGTTGCATCTGGCTAAGTATTGCCCTTGCCACTTTAAAGGCTGCCCTCTTTTTCTCATTAAATACGAACGTGTGAAGCGACCTAGTAATTAACCACTGGTTCTCGCTGCCCACGTTATCCGGGCTCTATGAGCATCTCATCCGTTCCCCCTCTTACGACCCTTTTTGACAGCATCGCTGAGAGCAGAGTATTACGCCTTGTGAATGCAAAGCACGAGCGCTTTCCCTGACCTGTGGCTCTTCCCGGAAGCTTCTGCTGCATAAAAAATGCATCAGATGCCACTTAACATTCTAACCTCAGATTAAACCGGATTGCGTACGATACTCACAAAATACATACAGAGAGAATTAAATATTCCAATCTGTTTAAAAACTGCATTATTAACCTGAGCTGGATCCTTTGCACAAGCTAAAATGAAAGAGTAAACCCTACCTCTTTTGCTTGCCTTAGGGTATCTAGCTGACAGATATTGATTCAGTAATACAAGTTTGGTCTCTAATATTGATGGAATATTGTTAGATTTAGACATGGGTACTATAGAAAGTCTCAGGAAATTATGGGAAACTGATTGTGGTAAAGAAATAGAGGAGATGGCCTAGAACTAATTGCACGATCAGTCAGTCCCAAAATTAGCTTCCTCACACACCCAATAAATTATGTTAAAGGTGACACATGGATGGTGTGGTACCCACTAAAACTCCAAAATCAACCAGGTTTCTCATAACTGCCGGCTTAGGGACGTACCACTATATATGTTGGACATGCCACAAGCACAAATCTCTCTCTCTTCCAGGAATTAAAGAATAAAACTAATCAACACATAGATCCAGACACACAGTTCCAAATATCTTTTTTCCCCCCTTAAAACAATGCAGATCAAAAAAGTAAAGCCCCGATCAGCCACTCAGTTATCACAGTTTGGAACAGTATGAAAGGGGCCACAAGGGACTGTTATCATAAACTTTTTTGGGAGTATTACAGTTGTGGGGAAAACTAACACACGAACAGAATGGCCAAGGGGAAGATAAATGTTTTGACTTGTAGAAGTCAGTTGGCCCATGAACCTGTTAGAGCAGGCTTCCTCAACCTTGGCCCTCCAGATGTTTTTGGGCTACAACTCCTTTTTTTAAAAAATAATTTTTATTAACCGACCAATCAAATCAAATCACATCACATAAATTCCGAATTACAAAGCCGAATTTTAAATTTTTGTTGAGGGGACCCATATTTCAAGTTCCGAAGGGGGATTCTGATCATCTTCTTGCTACTGCGTTAATGTCCAAATCAGTCCAAATAAAGTTCATAATTCTATCCAGTCTTATCTTGCTGTTTCCACATCTCATCTTGTTTGTATATTTTTTCTTTTTTTCTTTATGATCTCTTCTGATAATCTCCGTAAGCAGATAAACACCAATTATATCCTGTGTGGATTTTTCCGTTCGTCCAATCCTCATATCGAGATGGTTTCCATATATCATCACTTTCATAAATAACATCGCTCTTTCCATCATTAATCTCAGGATCTGTTGTTCTTAAGTCCCACTGAGGAGTCTCACCCACAATATAAAAACAGCTCTTTTCTTCCTCCCAGACTCAAGTCCTCCGACAGAGCTTGCCAACATGGCGACGGTATTTTTAACTGTGTCATTCCAAAACTCTTAAACCTTCCACGCTCTTCTTAAAACATGCTTTGGTTAGAAAATTCATCTCCACACAGTCGTAAATCCACAGCTTAAGTCATTAAAACGGCATTTTCTGACTTGTGAGGGGGGGATTCTTGTTTAATCACATAGAGGAAAGAAAGGAAAGTTTTTTCCCCTCCCCCATCCAGTCCCTTTGCCATACCGAGTCTTGGCATATCTTCTCATGATTGATTCTTATTCCTCCGACTCGTCTTGTTTATCAGAGAACTCTTCAGTTAGCAGTCTTTACTCCCCCTCCTTCCTTGAAATATGTGCATTTGCTTCTTCCTAATTTTTCCTTTTGAAGTTCTTGCAGCTAGCGGCGTGGATCAGAGACAGCGTCCAGGAGCACCGAGATCCGCAGGAGGGCATTCTGCCTAGTGCCCTCATCCCCACAAATTCGGGGGTGGTATAGGGCACAGCAGGCAAGGGCAGCCCCCCCATAACCTTGGGGGGGGTAGGGAGGCTATTTACTCCCATCACAGCCTCCTAATTACCTCCTGTGGGTCGGAGAGATGTTATTGTCAGCCATCTTCTGATGCGCCCCTAGTGGCCCCTCGTTTTTGGCCTATAACTCCTATGATCCCTAGCTAGCAGGACCAGTGGTCAGGGATGATGGGAATTGTAGTCTCAAAACATCTGGAGGGTCGAGGTTGAGGAAGCCTGTGTTAGAGACTTGGGCCCACCATCTGTTGTTGATATTACACCACCCCGTCTCTTGCCTCCCATTGCCTCCCATTGTTGCAATGTCTACTGTGGCACCCTCTCAGCTTGGTGTCCAGTGTGGGAGAACTGGTTGTGTTCCCCTAAATCCATCTCTGAGCAGAGTGTTCCAGCAGAACATCAGAGTTTTCCTGCTCCCTAATAGTCAGCCTTTTCCAGAGTTCCCAGTTAAGAAAACTCCTATCTCAATCAGTTCAGTTTAGAATATAAAGTATCGTGGCACAAACAGAAACACGCTAGCTACATAAACTTTAGGAGATGCTGACACATCACGAATTAATCTACTATAATACAGTTCTTCTGGTCTTAAAAGTAAACCTTGTAAAGATACAAGTATACAGAGAAATCCACTAGCACTTTACCATGCTGGCTCACCATACTATATTGAACCATACAGTATGTAACCTTTAGCTTCTTTGCTGCTACCTTGCACTGAGCAAAAACCCCATGTACATACACACATTCCTTGGAGAAGGTGAGGGTAAATGAATTGTGTTCCAGGCATTTAGCCTTGGACTGTTTCTAAGCCACCCAGTGCAACTGGCGTGCTAACTCTAAACAATCCAGACATGGAGAATGAGCAGCTCAAGACATAGACTAGTGCATTTTCACCCATTTTTCCAAATTACACCCATGATAAAGATGGACTGTTTTCCCCACAAGAAGCATTTAATGTTATTGTGTATGTTAACTAAAAGGACAATGGCAGAGGACCACTATCTCAGTATACTAATGTCTGGAATTCATAACGGCTTGTTTATGCTGAATTAAAGAGAAATATATTCAGTCAAGTCAGAAATGGGAAAATAGTAATTAGAAAAAGCTGTGAAATTACAATGGACCAGATCTTCCAAACTATTGATGTACCTAATTGTTTCTGAAATACTGTGCCAGTTTTGCAATGTCTTGTGTTTTTGCAATTATGAAGTTAGTTAAAAAAACTTGTATTGTTTCCTGCAGCTCTTAAACCACTGCACACTGTTTGGAAGCTCTTGCAACATGATCATAAACAGATTTATTGAGTTCAACAGAACATAGTCCCTAGTGAGTGTGTTTGGGACTACAGCTCTCATGTATTATTCATATTTTTTCCCACAGTGAATCCCAATATCAGAACTACTGTTTACCAACTTTAAGCATAATTACAGTTCATTACTTTTTGATCAGGTATTGGATCCTTTATGTTTATCTATTTATTTTTGGTCATATTTACTTTACAGATTTGGGGAGGGGGCAGGGGAGGATTAATATGCCCTCGTGGACTGTAAGACTTCAGCATAATTATAATTTCTAAAGGAGTGGCCATGTTAGTCTCCTGCAGCATAAGCAACTAAAAAGCCTTGTGGCATTTAAAAACTAGCACATTATTGTGCCATAAATGTGTGTGCATCACAGCTCACTACTTGAGATAAATAAAGTGTTACCCTGTGTTTATACACACACATTGTTAATGAGGCCCCATCTGCACTATACATTAAAAGCGGTATCATACCACTTAAAACAGTCAACATTTCCCCCCAAAGAATCCTGGGAACTATAGTTTGTTAAGGGTGCTTAGCATAGTTAGGAGACACCTATTCCTCTCACAGAACTGCAATTTCCAGAATGGTTTAACAATAAATCCCTCTTCTTAGTCAACTGGAAATTGCAGGAGAATAAGGCTTCATTCACCCGATGAAGTGGACTGTAGTTGGCAAAAGATTGTAGTCTAATAAATTTCTTAGACTGCAAGCACAGTTATGTGGAAGTAAATCCCACTGAAATCAATAGCAGCTGTTAATGGATAATCTTGTTTATGATCTCACTGCCACATCCCCTGCCAGCCACATCCCACACTGTCTATATTTGGGGGAAAGTCTGAGGAAATGAGTCTATAGGCTCCCCCACCCCATCACAGAGACTCATCTCCATTTTACCCATAGTGTGAATGTGTGAGAGAGAAGAGGAGAATAAAGCCTGCAACCTAGAGTATGAAATCAATATTTCTGGCTATGCTTGCCATCAATTTGTATTTTAATTAATTTTTATAATGTTTTTATAATGTTGCACTGTTTTAGTGTTGTTAGCCGCCCTGAGCCCGGCTTCGGCTGGGGAGGGCGGGATATAAATTATTATTATTATTATTATTATTATTATTATTATTATTATTATTATTATTATTATTATTATCATTATTATAAATAAATAGTAGTTAAAGTGTTTTGAAGGCCTGTGAATTTGTGACATGGGAGATAATCCTTTAAAACAGGGGGCACTACCTAAAACAGAAGCCATCTGGAAACCCTAATTCTCGCCGTTGTAACAATTAGATTACAGCTTAATATTTGCGAGAAGTGAGGTTAAAGGGAACCAGGCAGAGAGGGCCTTCTTGGTAGTGGCACCCGCCCTGTGGAACGCCCGCTCATCAGATATCAAGGAAATAAACAACTATCCAACTTTTAGAAGACATCTGAAGGCAGCCCTGTTTAGGGAAGTTTTTAATGTTTGAAGTTTTATTCTGTTTTTAATGTTCTGTTGAAAGCTGCCCAGAGTGGCTGGGGAAACCCAGCCAGATGGGCGGAGTAGAAATAATAAATTATTCTGATTCTTATTATTCTTATTATATTTTCTGTTAGCAATTCAGCTCAAGCTCTGAGCAGCTTTGCAACCACTGGCGTCCCTTAATGAGGATGTGCACCTTCACCTACATGAAAAGACTTACCCAGATGTTGCAACAGAACTCAAGTAATAATTACAGGGTAGAAAGGGGTACTCATCCAGATGTGCATCCAAAGCAGCTAAAGGTGTTGAAAGCCTGCCACCACGAACAGCTCACCCAGGGTAGACCTGGTAATATGGCACCCTGATCAAGGACAAAATGTTTCTTATTTTCACAATAATTCCTTTTTAATCTTTTATTATTTGCACCCCCTCGGCTCGGCACCCTGTGCAGGGGAAGCACCCACACTGCCCTAAATCTGGTGCTGGCTCACCCTTGTTGCACTGGGATGAGTTACAATTTCAAAAGCAAAAGCTATCTCCCGTCTTAAGGGTCTGCACATAGTCCTGGTTCTATAAAAACTCCATCGCACTTAATAGAAAAACTCACGATGTGTCATAAAGAGGAAATGAACACATCAGACATTCACTTTTAAGCTGTCATTTAGATCGGTAAATCAGCTAAAAAGCAAGGTACGTCCAACTGCATTTGCAACAAATAATTTCCCTTCAGCTCATTTCTATCCAAGGCAAATGCAACTCCTTACAATACTTTGAGATGATGGGATCCAAAGGCACAGAGCTGCCAAACTGAATTTCAACCATTGGGTCCTACATGCGCTAGGTGGGATCTGGGTATTTGCCAGTGGTAGCATGGGGAAAAGCAGGACTATCCAGGGCCAATCCTAGGTACGGGGAAACAGAGCCCCAAACAAGGAACATGCAAGGCTATGCAAGGGCATGTTCAAGTGGGGTGGTCCATGAGGCAAACAAGGGTGTAGAAAGATGGCCCAGTTCAGATTGACCAGACTGGACAAAGCACAATACTGATACATAGTTCTAATGGGAAGCCCCATTAGCTAAAGTGGTACCTCAGGTTAAGAACAGTTTCAGGTTAAGAACAGACCTCCAGAACGAATTAAGTTCTTAACCGGAGGTACCACTGTATTTCTATTTCTTCTTTTTTGCATCCTGTAGTTTTCATTTGGGGTGTTCTATGCTTGTTTACCTAGATATTAAAATGTATTATTATTATTATTATTATTATTATTATTATTATTATTATTACAGTGGTACCTTGATTCTCAAACTTAATCCGTTCCGGAAGTCCTTTCCCAAACCAAAGCATTCAATAACCAAGGCGCGCATTCCCATGGAAAGGACTGCAAAATCGACTGATCCGTTCCAGACTTTTAAAAAACAATCCCTAAAACAGCAAATTAACATGAATTTTACTATCTAACGAGACCATTGATCCATAAAATGAAAGCAATAAACAATATACTGGAGCCATACAATCAGTCAATCAATAGCTGAACTGGGTTCCACACAGTCACACACATACAAAAAGAGCCGCAAAAACAAAAATGCAAAATAAATAGCAAAAACAGACAGACGTCGGCATAACACTCAAAATGGAAGTGTGGCACTCCAAACGGAGGATGTCCAGCTTCCAAAAAAAAGGTTCGCAAACTGGAACACTTACTTTGCAGTGTTTGGGTTCCAGGTTGTGTGAGTACCAAGGCGTTTCAGAACCAAGGTACCACTGTAGTATTATTATTATTGTTGTTGTTGTTACTACTACTACTACTACTACTACTACTACTACAGGAAAAGAGGTGGTGCTAGTCCTGTGCACCTTACTTGCTTACTGTAGTTTGTTAAAAGTTTGGGGAATTGTGTCTCTGTGAAAGGGAAACTACAGTTCCCATGATTATTATTTTTTTAATGTATGGCATGAGTCTGCCACACTTGTCATATTCATTTCAGTGGAGCTTTTTTTTCCAAATAAGGTGCTTAAGATCTAAGCATGGACAGCTACAGGGGAGATGGAAGATGTTGAGAATGGTGAGTTCAACAGGCAGGCAGGCAGGCAGGCAGGCAGGCAGCCAGCCAGACACTGAGAAAGCAAGATCAGCCCTCAAAAGAAAAGAAATATTCATTAATTCATTTTTACAGTTAAAGCATATTAAATGTCATCTTAATTTGAACAGAACATTTATTTTGTCCTGTGAAATAAAAATAAGCAGCCTCTTATAACGAAGGCATAGGAATGATTTGTTGTCTTTAGGCTTTGGATAGGAACATATTAACAAAGTTCTTTCCCCCAGCCTTGGAAGTTTCCAGGGAGTTAAGAATACAGAGCTGAAAGCTTGCACAAGCATGGTTTCCGTTTATCTGTCTTGGTTCCCTCCAGCATTGTGACATCTTTAGCAAAGCAGGAGAGTAAAACAAAAACAAACTGAGATCAAATTTAATTAGGAAGCCAATTTTCTCATGTTGTTTTTTGGGGTCAGGGCTGTGCTAAATATCCTTTCATCTTGTAATAATGGGTTGTTTGTATTCCCTGGTGTGAAGTGCACAGAACAATCATTCCACCTTTCTACCACTTTTTCGGGTGAGGAACAGAATTCAGCAACTACGTTCAGAAAGGATGCGTTCACAGTATACCTCTAAAGCACATTTAAAAAACATTCTCTCCCACAAAGAATTCTGGGCAATGTAGTTTACCCCTCACAGAACTACAGTTCCCAGCAACTCTTAGCAAACTACACTGTCCAGAATTCGTTGAGGGAAGGAATGTACTTCAAATGTTCTGAAAAGGTATAATGTGGACACAGTCCAAATGTGCATCCCAATCCAGTAGGCTTGTTCACAAACACAACCCTCTAGCCTTCACCCTGTGTTGCTGCTGATCAACAGGCATTTAATAATATTGTGATGAGTTTGACTTCTAATCCCTATAATCCTGGCAACTGTGAAAATATAAATCAAGATATCTTTCTCATGAAGTGGTCACGTGGGGGATGGGCCATTAAGAGAGCCAAGGAAAGGGGCCTCTGTGCCAAAGGGAGTGGGGGTCCTCTTCCCTCTCTTGGATAGTTAGTGGGACAAAAACCAGAGTTTAGAATTGAAAAGTATGTGTAATGTGTCACCTGGAAAAAAAGCTATGGGCTAAAGAGGCAGAGAAGAAACCGTGGCTGATTTATGCTTGAATCAAAGCCTGGAGAAGCAAGACCCTTTTGGGATGTTAATGCTGTGAACACTTCCATCATAGGCTCAGGTTGTATATATGTGTAAATAAGCCATATATCATAAAGACACCACAGTCTCCGCTGTGGCTTATTCCCAGAAAGAAACACGAACCCTGGGTAAGCACCTGGACCCCTGGAATCTTGCACTGCTCAGAGACTGGGGTGGCGTGTGACAATATATTGCTTTCATGGTTGCAGGCAATATATCTGTATGCTTCTCAATTTATATTGTATTATTTTATGTACTATGGCTTGCCGTTGTTTTATTGATTATAGTTTAGAAATTATTTATTGTAACTGTTGAGTGGATTTCTGTTTAACTTTTATATGCTGATATTATTTTATACTACTCTAAAAATTGTTGAATGTTACTTTTTGATGTAGGTTGCTTATTTTAAAGTTTTGTTTTATCATCACATTTTTCTATTGCATTAGATTGTTATAAGATGTACATTTTTTGTTTCTTCAGCTTGTAAACCGCCTTGAGTATTGTAAGATAGAAAGACGGTATACAAATTAAAAAATTGAAAAAATGATGACATTGCTTTCAATATATTGCTTTCTAATAGCTGTCATGGTTAATAGCCATTTATAGACCTATCCTCCACGGATTCAGGCACTCTCGAATGCAACTATTTATTTATTTTATCCACTGAACTTTGTTTAATGACTTTTTTTGGTGGCAGATGAAGACATTCCTTTTCTCCCAGGTCTTTTAACATATTTTAACATTTTGATGTTGCTTTAGATTCATCTAATTTTAGTCTCTGTTTAAAACTGACAGCAGTTAGGTTTAACTTGCATGCTGGGTGGAGAGGTTTGCATAAGAACATCCCTAATGGGTATGACTAAAGGTCCATCTAAGTCCAACATTCTGTTCTTCACAGTGACCAAACAGATGCCTTTAGGAAGCCCATAAAGCAAGACAAGAGCAGAAGACCTCACTCCCCAGCAACTGGTATTCAGAGGCACCACCTCTGATACTGGGGGTAGTACAAAGCTAGTAGCCCTTGGTGGCTTTAGATTGTATGTATTTGTCTAAGCCTCCTTTAAAGGCACCATCTGATAGCAACTTATGGCAGCAGATTCCATAAAGAAATTGCACGCTGTGTGACGATGTGCTTTCTTCTGCCTGCCCAGAATCTCCGGCCAATCAGGGGATGACCCTGAGTTCTAGTACTGTATTATGACCTAGGGAGAAAATCTTATATATTGGCCTGTTAATCTCTATCAACCTTCTAAGTGCTAAGAAATATTTCCCCACGCATTTGATATAGGCATGCAAGAATACAGTTGTCTTGGTTGTACCGTTAAAGAATCAGCCCTCTGTCCTGTTTACTTTGCTGAAATATGTCGGCATTGGATGTGATTCTGTTCTGCAGCATTACCTTGCATTTCCCACGTTTCCTTCTGAGAACATTTTTATGCTACCATCTGGTGTATTTCTGTTCCAATGGCCCTGGAGATGTTTGAATCAAATTTTAAAAATGGATTTCTCTTCTAAGAAGAATTGGCACGGGGCATGAAAATGTCAGTGTGATGTAAGATATGCTGCTGCCACCACCGAAAGAAATGTCCTGGCTCAAGTTCTCAGATGTGCTGGCTTAACATGTCACTATTGCGTCTGCTAAACGCTAGTAAAAGTCTGCTGCTGCAATGGCTAAAAAGAGGCAGAACACATTTATACCATAGTGCAGAGCTTTCCAATCTGTGTGTCGTGACATGTCAGTGTGTCAGCTGCAGTGTGTAGGTGTGTTGTGTGAACGCTCCCCACACTCCTCCAGGGGCTGGAAAAGGGTTAGTTTAACCCCCGGTTGGCTGGTAAAACTGCATTACTGTGTCGCAGAATGATGCATGTCTAAAAGGTGTGTCACCAACATGAAAAATTTGGAAAGCTCTGCCATAGTCTATATCCTTCCAGATTGTCATGGGCCCTGGGGGTGATGGCTAGGACAGGGCAGACCAGAGGAGTGACCTGGGGTGGAGGAATCCAGTGAGCTGGGAAGATACCTACCCAGATCAGAGAGCCTGAGGAAGAGAATCCTGGGGAAGGTCCCAGTGAAAGGCAGGTTTTCATCACCTTGTCCCATCTCCTCACCAGTCTTGCTGTGCTAAGTTGTGCCCACCCCTTTCACAGAGTTGCAGAGGATGTGATTGTTATGTACTGAAGTTCTCACCCTGGGCCAGCAGGGGGATACGGTAGATAGTTTTCACTCAGGTCCACATATGCAAATAAGGGATTGAAAGTGATGTTCAGTGATTGGATAGTTACAGAAAATGGTTACTGTTGTGTTCTAGTGGAGGTCTATAAAAGCAGGCTGGCCAAATCCTTCAGTTCAGTTCTGTTCTGGCCTGTGAATAAACAAGAGCTGTTTGAAAAATCGCTGTGTCGTCTGATATGTTCACCCACAACTTAACAGCGATATTGTTGGATCAACATCTTTGCTTGTGAAGGCATGGGGTAGTACCTGCTGTGCCTCTGAAATACATCAAACATATGTATCTCACTGACCTCAGACTGATGGCCCAGTTGTTGTTGTTGTTGTTGTTGTTGTTGTTGTTGTTGTTGTTGTTCCTTTCATGTGAGGATTCACAGGGTGGTTTACAATAGAAAAATACATATCATAGTCACAAACAAAAACAATAAACACCCACTTCCTGAGTTTCAAAGGCCATAGTTTGTTGAATTAGCCAAAGGCCTGGGACAAGAGAAATGCTTTTTGCCTGGCATCTAAAGATATGTAACAAGGGTGTCAGGCAGGCCTCCCTGGGGCATGTATTCCATAAACGGGGAGCCACCGCAGAAAAGGCCCATTCTCATGCTGCCACCCTCCAGACCTTGAATAAGGGCCTCAGATGATGATTGCTGGTTCCAGGCTGGTTGATATGAAGAGAGGCTTTTCAACTTTACAGTGACCCCACAGCTGGCACAAGGAATTAGTGGGAAATGAAGTCCTATTGGAGAAGGAAAAATTAAGTTTACAATTACTATAGCAGCGCACAGTTTTCTCTCTGGAATTTGGTACCACAAGATGAAGTGAAGGCCACCAACTTGGATGGCTTTAGAAGCGGCTTAGACAAATTCATGGAGAATAAAGCTATCAATGGCTACAAGACACAATGGCTGTATACTTCCAGTTTCAGAATTGGTATGCCTCTGATTACCATTTGCTGTGAATTACACATGGGAAGAGTGCTGTTGCACTCAGGTTCCACTTGCTTGTGGGCTTTCCACAGGCATCTGGTTGACTACTATGAGAAAAGACTACTAGAGGGGTCTTTGATCTGGTCCAGTAGGGCTCCTTTTTTGTTCCTCTGCTCTACATGTCGCTACTGTAGAGTATAGGATAGGGCATAATCATAGCATACTACCACCCATATGCAAATCCTATCCAGGGATGCTGTTAATTAGATGAGGGGGCTGCACGTTATGGGGAAATATTTTTTCTAGTCTCAGACATAGCTGTCAACGTTTCCCCCTTTTTAAAGGGAAATTCCCTTATTCCGAATAGGATTCCTCGCAAGAAAAGGGGAAAGTTGACAGCTATGGCAGATTGTGCACAGTTAGAGCACATTGGGAAGAACTCTACTGGTGGGAACCTTGAAGACAAAGCACTTTGCACACATAGCCTGTTGTCAGTGTCCTTGGATTCCCAGATTTTGCTGGACTACCACAACTACCATAATCCCCAACCAGTTTAGCCAAGGGTGAGAGACGATGGGAATTGTATTGCAACATCTGGGGCCCCGAGGTTGAAGAGTCCTGGGGAAGACACAAGAGAACATGAGCACATTTCATTCAGTACATCTGCTTTGGTGAAACTACATAGAATAAGCCAGGCTGTGTGTGAATGTACTATATATTTAAATGCTTGTTTAAGAAAGAATGCCAGTGGGAAATTTTTAAACAAACGAGCATGTTCCTTCTTCCCTTGCCTGTGGGAAACTAAGTTGGGATCTGAGTACTGTGAACAAGTAGTAATAAGATTGCTAATGGGAACTGTGTCTAATCCTATTAGTGGGATTTTTGAATAAAATACACTTTTAAACAACAGTAAGTTCCAACTGATGGATGTTGGCTGTTACATAACCTTGTTTAGTTACAACTCCCCCTTTAAACAAAAAAAACCTCTGCAGCTACGTAAGGTCAGAGTGATTTGAACAATATAGAAGGGTGGGGAAGTATTTGTTAAGGATTTCCATTTTAAAAAACAAGCACGGCTCCTTGGGTTGCCAACCACAAGAAGTCTGTAGGGCTGCAAAAATGAAATAAAGCACATTTTAAAATAAGACATGAACTTCATATAAATGCACTAATATTCTAGTAGCCCTTTGCAGCATATGACATGCTTTACCATTATTACATAGTTCACTTATATCTACTCACACATAAGCCCCATTGCATTCAATGGAACTTACTCCCTGGTAAGAGGATAATAGAAGGTTTCTTCAGGGTAATATAACCCTATCTGCTACAGATGCAGGAAATCCATTTTTACATCAACTTTGATCATCCACTTAAAACTCTGGTTTAAGCCTAGATGTCTTATGCTGGGTCAAGCTATAGGCACATCTAGGATTGTTCAGTGTTGTCTATCTTCCCAAGGAGAAGTTCTCCAAGGCTTCAGTCCATCCTAACTGAAGCCACCCTGTGCATCACTGGTGCAAATGTGAATATAAACAAAGGCTGAATCTTAGCACACTACTTCCTGTGGTACGTAAATTCAGTGACCTTGTCCCTCTATTTGGGACAAGGACTCCAAAACAGTTCTGCAAACTTCACAGAAATTCAACAATGTGCCCATTGCTATTGCTAATAAAAGTAACTTTCCCCATTGCTTCACACTGTGCAGTGTTAGTCAAAAACCATTTAAGGGGGTTTACGATGCCATTGACAAACCACTTAAACCATCAAGCTTGCATTTAAATGGGATTAGATCTGTTGATTGCATGGGTTAGTGGAAGTGCTGTGCATTATTAGTGCCAGTGGTTGGTGGATTGTAACCATAAAACCTTTGCTGGAAATTAAGGTAATCAACCACAGCCTGCTGCTCCAAGGTCGAATCCTGCTTAGCCTGATCCCCTGCAGAACTCTCAATATGACTGACGTGCTTCTGGTAAAGCAACATACTATAAGCAGAGACCAGGACAGAGTTGGCACCAAGATGTCTTGATAGTTGAGGGAGGAAATCCAAATGGCATCCTCCCTCCCATTAATTGGGAAGTTTTTAAGTGCAAACCCCATTAAACTGAAATCCTACACTATTGCACAGCCCACATTTCTTTCAGGACAGTGTTTTGACCCTCTTGACTTTGCCTTTCAACTTATTTTTTATCAATCTCATTTGGGAAAAGTTTCCTCTTTTGAAATCAAATGTGACCACATTGCATTTTTTGGGAAATTGACTATTTACATGTATATTTAATTCAATAGCACTATAGTCACTGCTCCCAACTGCCTCAACAACACTTACATCTCATGCAAGCCATCCATCACCACATATAGTAGCTTCCCCCAGACAATCCTGAGAACTCACAGAGCTACAGCTCTCAGTAACCTTAACAAACTACAGACCCCATTATTCCAATGCAGTTAAACACCACCCTTCTCCACAGCAGTGCAAGATTCCAGGGGTACCAGACATGCCTACCCAGGGTCTGTGTTTCCTTTTGAAAATGAAGCACAGCAGAGACTGCGGTGTCCTTATGATATATGGTTTATTTACACCTATATACAACCTGAGGTTGTGATGGAGGGGTTTGCAGCCAGAGGTTCTTGCATCTTCCATAGCCACAGCAGCTTTGGCATTATGCCAGCCATTGCTCTCAAATATTGCTCTCTGGCTCTCTCTCTCTCCAGACTAGTTTACTAACTCTGTTGCATAACTCCTAACCACAATCCCTAAACTCTAGCCTAAAATGCTAGCATTGTCTTTTTAAACTATCTTCTGCAGGTGAGATTCATCTTTGATCCTTGCTGTTGTCTTAATGAGTCATCCCCAGGCCATCACCTCAAAAGGAAATTATCCTGACTTAATTAGTTTTTAACACTTGTTGATTCCCTAGGATGAAAGAGGTGTCTTACACACATGCAGGTCTTGATGAGAGTCTAACATGTGGGAACCGGACACACAGTTTTAACACACAAGCCTTAATTATTGGTCCCAGCCACAAACTCATAGCAGTATGGGGTGTTTTTATGTCCTTTGTCGCAAACCAGCATATTGCTGCGTACTTTTACATCTGGCTGATCCTTAGACTAATGAGTTGTCTTTCTGTCATCACTCCCCCCCTTCCTTTCATAATAGTTATTACAAGGAGATTTCCAATATATACTACATATGCATGTTGCTCAATCCTGTCCCAAAACAGACTCTCTCTCTTTTTTAATGTCACAGATGGTTGAAATTATTGGCTGATTCCAAGACAGCTCAAAGGACAGTTGACCGCCTCCAAAATTATTGGGAGGGGGCGAGGAAATAAATGCTCCAAACAAAATTCCTCTGGAACCCCCTCCCTATACTGGAGATGGGGAAGGTGGGCTGCTTTTGGGCCAAACAATTGGTTTACAGGCGGAAAGCGGGGAGGGGATAAAGGAAAAAAGCTCAGCCAATAGCGGTTTAGGAAATACTTTTGGCTTCCAGCGCTCATTTGCAACACATTCCTTTTGATCTGACACAGGGAGCGTAACACTGCCCCGTCCGCGAGCCTCCCTCAGCAGCCCACCCTTGGAGCGGGGTGCATGCTGGGAATCGTAGTTCCGCGGTGAGGCCCCGCCAGCTAGCAGCGGGCGGCAGGATCTCTCCGGCGGAGACTACATTGCCCATGGAGCCGGCGGGGACTATATAATCAGCCGCAGAGAGCCCGAGAAGTGCAGTAACCATGTGGATGTGCTGCTGAGCCAGCTCTTGGCTGAGGAGGGCTGGGAGCCGGAGCGGGGGCTAGCGAGCCTCCATCCCTCACGGAGCTCCTCGGCAGGGGCAACAGGGCTTCCTCCGGGAACATGGGATTACAAAGCGGCTCCTAACCCGCTCCAGCTCCAGGGCGAGCCGAGCCCCTTATGCAATCAGGTAAAAGGCAAAAGGCAGCGGGGGGCGGCAGTGACAAGAGACCAGAAACAGCAGAAGTTGGCTTTTCCCCTCCAGGGGGAGGGGGAGGCTCAAAAGCCCAGCCTCGACTCGCCTTAGTTTCCAAGCTTCTCGTTGCAGCCCTTTACAAACCTCCTCCGGTGGGTTGTTATTTAAAAAAAAATATTTTATTTTTTGGCTTGCCTTTCTTATTATCAGATCACCCTGATCCTGTTTATACAGGAGGGATTGTGGCTTTGGCGGCGGCGGGGAAAGAAGCAACAGATCAAATAACGCTCCCTTTTCCTTCCTTTCTTGAATCCTAAATCCAGCCCCCCCCCCCCCCGCCCAAGTTTGCAACTCTTGACAGCGACAGGAAGAAAAAAAAATGCTGCTTGAATCATGTGGGGAAGGCATCGACCTCTTTTGAAAGGCGGCGTCCCCCGGCTTGTTAAAACTTCATGGCTACTGATGCAGCAGACTGATAAGGAGGCGGGTGTTAGAGCGGGGATCCGAGAGGTGTGATTGTGTGTGTGCGGTTGGTGTTTGGGCGGAAAAAAAAGAGAGACGGGTTAAAACACGGGTGATTCCCAAAGGTCTCGGCAAGATGTTGCGGCTCGACATCCTCTCCCCTTCCGTTTTTAAACTCGCCTTCATTTCTTGGAAACACTGGCAGATTTCCCCCCTCGGATCTCTGCTGTCGTCTTAAGCGAGAGTCGAGCCTTCTCTAGCCTTCTGTAGGTCTGTTTTTTTGGCAGCAAACTTCTGACTTGTGGGGAGCAACACGAGTTCCTAAGTTATTAACTTGATTGCTTTTGCATCAAACAGAGTGGAAGGAAGCTGACACAAATTGGCCCGAGTTAATGTGGGAAGGGCATGTGCAAGGTTGCCTTTTGGAGTTTTAATGGGTTCATTTTTTTCTTTTTAAGGTTCTTAAAATTCCTTTCACTTTAGTTCAGGGCAAGGATTCCAAAACTGTGGTCCGTGGACCACTCATGAACTTCATTCAGATGGTCCACAGCACACCCACATTACAGATTCATATCGGTTTTTAAATTGTATTTTTACGGCTTTGTATGTGTCACTCATTGCATTGTAGTTTGAACTCTGTGGGATCCAAGTTGTGATACATGGTATAAAACAAGCAATAAAAATACCATTTAAAAATCATGCGGCGTCTAGCACAGTGCATAGCAGTTGCTGCAACAGGCAGAAAAATCATCAAGTGGTCGGCCAAAACCATCAGCAGTTTTCAAGTGCCCCATAGGAGGGGAAAGGTTTGGGAAGCACCTGCTTAGAGATTTAGGTGTCTAGTATTTTTTTTGGGGGGGTGGGAGGTTCTAATGCTGTAGAAGTCTGTCAGAATGATGCCTTCTTGGGAAAAGCAAACAAAACACCCAGGTTGTGTTCACACATGCAGTAGTCCATGGTGCAGTTCTCCTGTGGAGGTAGCTGAACAGTTGGGTACATGCAGTGTGCAGGAACTGAATGTTTGACGAAAAGGAGATATGTGTAGTCTTTAAGAGACCTGTTCCCTACACCTGCACCTGTTGACAATGAATGAAACAATAGGTAAAATGAGAAATAATTGTCAGCTGGTGGAGTGTTTAATGTAGTGTTTAGTTTTTATTAATGAGGGTGCTGGAACTGGATACAAAATTCCAAATGCAGCTGCACCATATATTTACATAAGGGCATTATGATACTGACCATTTTATTTTCAGTCCTTTTATTAATAATACATAGCAAGGAATTGACCATGTTTACTGCTAGAGCACACCTTGATATTTTAGACTGAAAGTGGTCTATAGATGTTTAAATAATACTTTCATTGAGCTTGCCACCAAACCTAAGATTTCTTTCCTGGAAAATTGCAGATAGACACCATCTGCATGTGTACATGCTTGTGTGTGATTAATATATAACATACCTAAGTTTGTGACTGAGAGTGTGCATTACTTTATAGTTGCTTATATAAAACACCATTTGCTGTTCTATTGGCCATTCAGCCAGCATGAAGTAATTCATTTAGAGCTCTTTGCATCTGTATAATTTAGTGTCATCTTGGCTACGTTACTGTTCACCCTGACTCAGATTAAATAGCATCGGTACCAGTACAGATCCTTGCTGGGGCACCACAGTTTACATTCCTGCACTGCAATTATTGTCCACTTAATGCTTTATGATCTGCTGCTTGTTTGTTTTGACCAGTTGCTGATGCGTAAGTGCACCTGTCTTATTTAGTGACTGCCACTTCACCTTTAGTGACAGACTTTTTGAGAGCCTAAGTATGCGCTGTACAAGACCCTCCAGTCAACCTGTTTATCACACTTAGATCTAAAAGACTAGTGATACAGGACTTCCCTTTGCCCAAGGCATGCTGATTCTTACTTAGCAAAGCATTTCTCTCCCACCAATCAGTATTTCAGAATTCCATCTTTAATACTTTCTGCTATTTTATGCAGCTGTTAGGCACCACAACACTTCGTTTGTCAAAAATAATTCCAGATTGGAACCAGGAAACGGCAGGCCTCTTGGCCTGTCTTCCAATCTGTAGGTAAAGAGACTGATGTTTGTAGTGATGATGTTCCGTTGCACTTTATAGCTGTTGCACAGTTTGTTGCAATAGGTAACACATCTGCACAAAAACCCTATGAGTGTGGGTGTTCCGTTTTAAAGATGAGCAAGTTGACGTTGAGGGAATTGCTGTGATCCTCTCCCCTTTATTGCTGTTCGTAAGGCTTATTAAAGGGTGTCTCCATATATTCCAAGTATCCCTAAAATTGCTTGGATGATGGGGAGGAGTAGAGAAAAACTTCAATTTAAGCAAAGCCAATATTTGCATGCATGGATTTGATGCTGATCAATATTCCACTTTAATCATTTGTAAATGTAATATTCTCTCTCTCCCCTGCCTTCACTTTTTAGATCCTTGTGATAGGTGGAATAAGCGTCTCTTCCAAGAGTGGAGTCTACTTTCAGTGACCTTGCTAGATCTGTAGGCTGCACATTCAAATCAATGGGATATTGACTTGGTCAGTACTACATCCTACCTGTTATTAATACAATCCCGTGCATGTCAATTCAGAAGGAAGCCCCATTGAGTTCACTGTCTGAATTCATCACAATTAAGTCTCTAGCTGTTGATCACATTATGCTAAAAGACTGAACTATCACAAAGCAGGTTGAGTATAATGATAAAGGCTCAATTTCAACAGTCACATTACCATCTTTGGTATAAAATGAGGTAGCTTCCATTGCAATTAGGAGTGGACAAGCATAGCCACTTTCTGTGGTGCCCTCTACATGTTGCTGGACTACAGCTCCCAGCAGCCCTCACCACTGGCCATGCTGGCTGGGGCTGATAGGAGATGGAGTCCCACAACATCTGTAGGAAGCACCATGTTGGCTCCTGCTGTACTAGAAGATGCATGTTAGGTGAAACTGGTGTACGTCATATCTTTCTTTCATTTTCATAAGGAGAGGGAAAATACTATATTTGCGCCACAGTGGGGCTCTGAAAAGGTTGCATGCACCGTACCATTTAGGGCACTGTTCAGATTTCAAGGTGCTACCCTTGGGGGTGGGCAGAAGTAGGCTGCTGGGCGGATTCAACAACTGACTTGACTTAATAGAGAGTTGGAGATAGTGGAGAGCAATTCTCGCTGAGAGTTCCTCTGTCACCTGCAAGCTGAGTCAGTGTTACGTTATTTTCCAAAGTGCTTCACGCACATTATATTATTGTTGTTGTTTAGTTGTGTCCGACTCTTCATGACCCCATGGACCAGAGCACGCCAGGCACTCCTGTCTTCCACTGCCTCCCGCAGCTTGGTCAAACTCATGTTTGTAGCTTCAAGAACACTGTCCAACCATCTTGTCCTCTGTCGTCCCCTTCTCCTTGTGCCCTCAATCTTTCCCAACATCAGGGTCTTTTCCAGGGAGTCTTCTGTTCTCATGAGGTGGCCAAAGTATTGGAGCCTCAGCTTCAGGATCTGTCCTTCCAGTGAGCACTCAGGGCTGATTTCCTTAAGAATGGATAGGTTTCATCTTCTTGCAGTCCACAGGACTCTCAAGAGTCTTCTCCAGCACCATAATTCAAAAGCATCAATTCTTCGGTGATCTTCTTTATGGTCCAGCTCTCACTTCCATACATCACTATTGGGAAAACCATAGCTTTAACTATAGGGACCTTTGTCGGCAATGTGATGTCTCTGTTTTTTAAGATGCTGCCTAGTTTTGTCATTGCTTTTCTCTCAAGAAGCAACTCTGGAAGGTAGGTCTTGCTTCCATGTAAGGCAAATGAGTCTGTGGTCCCATAATACAGATGGGAAGCTGAAAGGTAGCAATTTCCTGGCAGCCACCTGGTAAGTTCACAGGGTTAAAGTGATCCCTAGGTACATTGTATCAGATAAATTCGAAAAGAACTATTAAAGTTGTATCTCAGCTGGGCAAAGAGGCTGCTACTTTGAATATTGCCAGTACTTCTGAATTGCTGTTTTTCCTTTTTGAATCCTCCCTCACCCCTCACCCTCCATGGTGCCTTTTTAAGAATGTGCAGTGCTGTGCTAGGATAGGCCTCTTTAACAGTCATTTGAGAGTGCATTGTCCCTTCTCTCAAGCTTTTAAGAATACTTGATACATAAGTTAAAGGATGTATTATATAAACACACATGAATGTTGTTGCAGATTTGGCTGCAGATGGTCTTAAATGGTCAAAAGATGGGCAGTTGCAGCTGGCTAGTTCTGAGGGTCTTGGTAACTAGTCTAACAGTCTAAATATTTAGTTGTTTCCTGGACTACAATAACTGGGCCTGAGGAGGGGAAAAAGCCACATACTTCTCAATTGTGTGTTCTTTAGCTTCCTGTTGACTTCTTTTTAAAGACTAATCAGACACTGCTTGTTGCTGGAGCCAGAAAGCACACAAAAAAGTCCCCACCTGTAACAGGAGAAATAATAATCAATATAATAATAGTACACTAAATTGAGCAGTGTATTACTCCTCTAATAGGGCTCCAAAATTTACAACAGTATGCTGCCTGGTGAGAAGACTGGTACTACTGGCAATTGTTAAGAGACTTTTATTTGTGTCTGGATGTTAGGAACGTGGGAAGCTTCCTTCTACAGAGTCAGACTACAGATCCCTTTCGCCTAGTTTCGGCTACACCGATTGGCAGCAGCTATCTTAGGCAGGGGTCTATCCCAGGCCAAACTGGAGATGCCAAGGCCTTGATTGAACTGGGACTGCCACCTTCTGCATGCAGAGCATGGGCACCCAGTGTGGTTAGGTGAGAAACATAAATCCGGTCATTACAAACGTCCTGAGGCTCATAGGTGATGCTCTTGTGATTGTAGCAGGAGACAGACAATTAGGTGGTAGCTACCATGCAGAATTCTCACATAGACATGGACAGCATGAAAGCCCTGGGAGTGGATATCGTCCACAGGTTAATGGAGCAGCAAGTACATCAAGTGTTTCTCCTCTGCTGAAATCTCATTGGTGAAGTATAAGCGGGAGAGTGAAGGTGCAATAAAAGCAGTAAATTAGGATGCGTGTGAGGAGGCAAGTGGAGCTTTGAGACGGATACAGCTTTTTATCCACTTCAGCCGAGCAAGCTTGGCTTAGGACTTCGTATGGAATCCTAGCTAAAAGCCAAGGGTTTCCACAAAAGAAAAGCAATGAATCCTAAGCCATTAGATTTGTTCCCAGGTATTTGCTTAAGAGGTGTTCCCTCAGGTTGACAGTGGGCCTTTGAGTGCAATTGCTTTCCTATCTGGGTGCCTGAGAAGCTAGACCAACTGTTATATATCTTCTGTAATCAGTTTTATCGGCTCTGTGAGGAGCCCTCTCACCCTGCTCTGAGTGAAAGTGTAGGCTATACTCCTTTTTTCAAGGCACACTTGTATTGCAAGAATCGTAGATTCGTGCCCAGCAATTGGATTTGCAACAGTTAATAAACCAGAGAGGAGTTACGTGCTTGTAATTTGGATATAGCTGAAACTGTATATAGATAGAGCTATTTCAATTAGTTATCCAAAGCCATGGATAGGCACCCTTTTTGCAACTGCAAGGCAGCCCAGTTAATATTTTCTCCTAGCATCCCATCTTCCTCTTTGCCTAGTCACTCATGAGTTGGGAGACAGGTTTGTTGTTTCTGGGCAGAGGTAATGTTCCTGAATGCCCTGCCTCTTGTCAGTTGTAGGGAAACTTGAGGCAAATGTTCCCACTCTCTCAGGATGATGGGGAGATAGATGCTTCATGGGACTTCCCTGTTCTGAGGGCATATAGTAATGGATACCTTTAGTAAAGTGATTTGATTTTTCAATGCATGTTTCAGCTCTTGTGACATCCTATTGCACAGTCTGAGAAATGCTGATTGAGAATCTTGGTGAGGTTGCTGTACAGTCAGATGAGCTAATTTGAGATGGGTAGCTTTGCCAAACCGAAGTCTTCTGCACACCAGAAATTACATCCAAGATGGCATTCTTTTTGGACGCTGGACAAGGCAACTAATTACTCTGCTTGCTTGAATGCCAAGCCTATCATAGAAGAATACAACTTGGTGTGTACCTGCCATTCTTCTTGGCAACCTCAGGGGAGGAAACTGAACTGGAGCAATCTGTTCTAGTATTCATTCCATGATAAAACGTTAGGGTGCGTTAGATGGAGAGTGCGCATGTGGTTGACCCACAACTATGAATAGTGAAGAATCATGTAGCCTCACTCATAACCCTTGCAGCTGGCAAAGGGTGCAGTATCACAGACAATAAATCGACAACATCGACAAGGGCTTCTTTTATTTCTGTTTGTGGGTGAGCTGGGTTTAATCTGACCCGGATCTCAGCCTTGGAACTCCTCTTTTGACTCATTTCCCCACTGCCACCGAGCATATACAAAGTGTCTTTCTCTCCCTGCTGAGTAATGCCATGACTAATCCCCTTGCATGTTGGAATTGCAGGTTCAACTAGCTTAAACTCTAGGTAAAAGGTAAAGGGACCCCTGACCATTAGGTCCAGTAGTGGCCGATTCTGGGGTTGCGGCGCTCATCTCGCTTTATTGGCCGAGGGAGCCGGCGTACAGCTTCCGGGTCATGTGGCCAGCATGACTAAGCCACTTCTGGCGAACCAGAGCAGCGCACGGAAACGCCATTTACCTTCCCGCTGGAGTGGTACCTATTTATCTACTTGCACTTGGACGTGCTTTCGAACTGCTAGGTTGGCAGGAGCAGGGACCAAGCAATGGGAGCTCACCCCGTTGTGGGGATTCGAACTGCCGACCTTCTGATTGGCAAGTCCTAGGTTCTCTGGTTTAACCCACAGCGCCACCCGCGTCCCTCTAGGTACTCTAGGTACCGCCACCTTTATTTGTTTCTAAATCACAGTGAATGGGAAGGAGGATGTTGTCTCCATTTCAAAGTGAAACACAGCTGGGCATGGGAAGGCTTTGAGAATGTCTGAGGTATATTTCCCACCCTCCCTGGAATCCCTTTATGGACAGTTATAGCTGAACTAACCTTCCCAGCAGTAAGTGTTTTCCGGAATGCATTTGCTGTGCCACAAGATGAGCTAAAGTGTGCCTTGGAAAAAGTAAGGTACCACCTTGAGCGTTCTGCCAGCTGCACCAGAGACAGCCCCTGTGTAGCATCACTCTTCTCTTATACCAATAGATAAGAAGTATGCTTGTGCCTGGAATGGAGGCTCCAGCAGGCACAAAATTCTGTGGCTAGATTTTTGATGGGGACAGACTAGTGCTAGCACATAACACTGGGGCTCAAAACTTTGCACTGGCTGCTGCTTATATGCTACTGGGGCAGGCTCAAGGTTCTTGTATGTATTTATTTGCAAGGCCCTTAACAATTGGGGTCCAGGATACTCAATGACTGCCCAGTCCCTTATATTCCCAGCCTGATCCCTGAAATCTTCAGGTGAATGACTGTTAGTGGTCCCGTGTAGCTCAGATTCATGGCTCGTATCCTACCAGGAGCTGCACATTTAGTATTGCGGGCTCAAATTTATGGAACTGACTTCCTCTGTGCAGAACTTCTGTGGCCTGCTGAAGACTCTTTAAATATCCCAGCAAGCATTTTAATTGAAGTGTGGGTTTATAGTTTCAGCTGCCATTTGCTTTTTGTATTGTATCCTTGTAAATCACGCAGGGGTGACTGCAGTTAAGTGGTATATAGATTGTTTAAATAGATAAAAGAAATACATCATGCAAAGAATGACGGCACGCGAGATTTTTTGACTGCTGCCTGTGTTAAAGGTGCAGGGGACTCTCAGAGGCATCACCACTGTCCAGAAAGCATAGTCCTCCTTCAGGGCCTTATCTGCCCTGACAAAAGGCTGGTGGGGTGCCAAATGATGATAATAAATGAATTACTCCACACTGGTAAGAAAGATGTCTGCTCGTTTTTCTTGGACCAAGTTGAGAAAAGGCTTGTGTGTGAGCATAAGATTAAAGAGTTCATCCAGCCACCCCACCAATGCACTACAAGGGATCACAAGATAAATGCTGGTTTTAGGGGGCAGAAAGCTCCAGTTTCTACGAAGGTTGACATGCAGCACCTGAGTACTTGGCAAAATGCTTGGGAGCTGTGGTGGGATGATGAGCTGCTTGTGCGTAAAATGCAAGTCCCTCAGAGTTTGATCAGGTTTTCAAACCTCTGCCTGTGACGGAGCCCCTCCGGCATGGCTGCGTCAATCGCTAGTAGAATCCGAAAGTGGTTGCTTTCGGAAACGTTTCCAACATAAAAGCTCTTTCACGGAAACACGTCTTCTGGACTCTCTGCGTGACAGTTTCCGGCGAGGCGTGGGTGTCCCTATAGGAGGTCCTGAGACCTCTCCACTGTTTTCGCTGGAAACGTCTCTGAGCCACCCCTCCGACTCACTTTCCCTGGAAGTTCCTGCTCGCCCCCTACTGGTTCCCTCTTCAGCTGCTCCGTCTCTTTCAACCTGAGGGAGCCTTTGCACCTCCTGTCCTTCCGATGGCAGTTCCCTGACATCCACCTCCCCTCCAGGGCCCCCTTCACCCCCTCCCGTCTCCTCCCCTCCGGGCTGGGAGGAAGTAAAACCCCTGAAAGAACCTTCCTCATCGTCCGAAGTTTCGAACACTTCCCTCCACCTGCTACTGTCCCTCGTCTCTCGATACTCCTCGTCTTCGGAGTCTATTCCCTCTTCCAACTCCGACTCCGTGAATCCTTCCATTTCCTGTTCCTCGTCGGTGGTGCCGAAGTACTCCCTCCTAAACCTTTCTACCGGCTGTGGTTTCCTAGGGAATCTTTGGTGGAACGTTTCTGTTAAAACCTCGTCATTGACCTCCCCTGCAGTCACCCAGGTGTTTTCTGACTCCGGTTCCCCTTCCCACGCCACCAAATACTCTACCTGATTTCCCTTCCACCTGGAATCGAGGATTTCCGCTACATGGTTGCTGCGTTCCCTCTCTTCCAAGGCTGGTCCCCTGACGTGCTCCCCTTCACGTCCCCCCCTGTATGGTGACAGTAACGACCTGTGGAACACTGGGTGCAATTTCATGTGGTTGGGTAACCGGAGTTTGAAAGCCACCGGGTTGACCTGCTGAATGACCTCAAAGGGTCCCAATCTTCTGGGCCTCAATTTCTTACAACCCCCTTTGAACGGCAACCCTTGGGTTGACAGCCACACTTGATCCCCCACCCTTATGGTTTCACCTTCCCTTCTGTTCTTGTCTGCCTGCTTCTTATATTGTGCCTTGGCCCTTTCTAAGTTGAGCTGGAGCTGATGATGGATCGCTTCCATCTCTTCTACAAAATGTTCAGCCGCTGGAACGCTCCATCTCTCCCCTCCCTCCCCTGGAAATGCCCTGGGGTGACACCCGTAATTAGCCAAAAAGGGGCTCATCCCTGTGGACACATTCTCCGCATTATTGTAGGCAAATTCTGCCAGCGCCAACTTTTCGACCCAATCGTTCTCTCTGTCATTGACATAACACCTCAGATATTGTTGAAGAATGCCATTTGCTCTTTCCGCCTGCCCGTTGGTTTCAGGGTGCCGGGCCGTTGAAAAATTGACTTCCACGTGCAGCAAGCTCATGAGCTTCCTCCAGAACCTGGAAGTAAATTGTTTGCCGCGGTCCGAGATCACCCTCAAGGGAGCCCCGTGCAACCTAAAGATGTGTTCTACAAACAACTTCGCTGTTTCTTCCGCTGTGACTGCATGTGAGCATGCTACAAAGTGGCACATCTTTGTTAACAGGTCTACTACTACCATGATGGCTGTTTTCCCCTTGGACTTCGGCAGATCCGTCATAAAATCTATTGATACCGCTTCCCAAGGCCGTTCTGGTGTGGGTAATGGTTCTAATAACCCTGCCGGCGCCCGTCTTTCCCCTTTGGCTCGCTGACATTGGTCACACCCTCTTACATACTCCCTTACATCTTCCCTCACCTTGGGCCACCAGAATTCCCTGGTAACCAACCACATGGTCTTGTGTTGCCCAAAATGTCCCGCCGTGGGGCTATCGTGCAACTGCTTGAGTACTCTCCCCCTCAATTCACCTTCGGGTATATACAGTGCCCCTTTGTAATACAATGCCCCATTTCTTTCCTCAAAACCTTCGGGGCTCTCGCCCTCCCCCCTGAGTCCTCTGAGCTTATCCTGGGCATATTCATCATTTTCCGTTTCCTCTACCAGTTCTCGTTGCCCCACCAGCGCCGCCCCACACACCCAGCGGTCCTCAGGGATGACATGTCTCTCTTCAATCGCCCCCTCCCCCTCCCAATACTCTGGTTTGCGTGAGAGAGCGTCCGCCCTGACGTTTTCTGGACCTGGCACATAACAAATTTCAAAGTTGAATTTAGAGAATTCCTGTGCCCATCTCACTTGTCGTTGGTTGAGCACTCGAGCTGTTCTCCAATACTCTAAATTCTTGTGGTCGGTGCACACTTGCACCTTGTGTTGCGCCCCAATTAATAAATGTCTCCACCTCCGGAACGCTTCGTGAATGGCAAGTAGTTCCCTGTCATACACCGTGTAGTTCCTCTCGGATTTATTCAGCTTCCGCGAGAAGAAGGCACACGGTCTCCACTCTGACATACTCCTCCCCGGTTGAAGAAGTACCGCCCCTACCGCCCGGTCGGACGCATCGGTTTCCACTCTCATGGGTTTTCGTAAATCCACATGCAGAAGTTGTTCTTCCGAGGCGAAAGCCCTTTTCAGTTCTTCAAATGCTCGCTCCGCCTCCGCCGTCCAAACAAATTTCTTCTTGCTGCTGAGGCAGTCGGTGATGGGCGCCGTCAAGTGGGCAAAGTTCTTGATGAACTTCCGATAAAAGTTCCCAAACCCCAAGAATCTTTGCACATCCTTCTTGGTCTTCGGTGTCTTCCATTCCAGTACCGCTTGGACCTTGCCTGGATCCATGGCCAATCCCTTGTCTGACAAGCGGTACCCCAGGAATTCCACCTCCTTGGTATGAAACTGGCACTTCTCCAGTTTCACCCACAGCTGGTTGGCTTGCAGCCTGCCCAACACTTCTCGAACGTCCCTCACATGCTGCTCCTCATCCTCCGAATACACCAACACGTCGTCTAAAAAGGCCACACAGTTCTTGTAGAGCAAAGGCCCCAGAACGTGGTTAATAAACGCTTGAAAGCACGCGGAGCCTCCTTGTAGACCGAAGGGCATAACGAGGTATTCAAAGGCTCCCAAAGGGGTGAACATGGTGGTCTTCCATTCATCTCCCTTCCTTATGCGTATCAGATTGTACGCCCCCCGCAGGTCCAGCTTTGTAAAAATCTTTCCCTTCCTTACCCTGGTCAAAATGTCATCAATTCGGGGCATAGGGAAAGCCAGGGGTTCCGACACTGCATTCAAGGCCCTGAAGTCACACACAAGTCTCGGCTTATCTGTGTTTTTTTTGTCCACAAAAAACACTGGGCTGCCCCCCACCGCTCGGGACTCTCTGATGAAACCTCGCTTCAGGTTTTTGTCAATGAACTCCCTCAGCTCCTGCATCTCCCTGTCGGACATGGCGTACAGCTTGCCCACTGGGAGTTGGGCCCCAGGGAGTAGGTTGATTTGACAGTCAAAGGGTCTATGCGGCGGCAGTTTGTCTGCTTCCCTTTCGCTGAATACGTTGCTCAGATCTGCGTATTGCGGGGGCACCTTCCCTCTGCCCATTACTTCCATCCCGGCTAGGGTGACTCTGTCTCCGCCCTGAACCTTCCCCTGCTTGCAGTGTTCTAGGCAATGCGCTGACCCAAAGGAGACCACCCTCTGATGCCAGCCCACTAGCGGATCGTGTAGCGCCAGCCAGCTCATCCCCAAGATGATGGGAGCTCCTCCCAAGGTGGCCACATTAAACGCTATCCGTTCGGTGTGCCTTGCCACCCTCATTATCATCGGGACAGTCTGTTGGCTAACTTCTCCTCCCAACAGCTCTCTGCCATCAATCGTGGTCACCTGCAAGGGATTACTTAAAGGGATGGTCTGTATCTGGTGCTCAGCTGCAAACTCCTTACTCATAAAATTACAGGAGCTGCCTGAATCCAAAAGCGCCTTGACCTGTAGGGGGTGTCCATTTGGCAGCTCTAGTGACACTTCTATCACTAAAGCAGGTCTGGGTGGTTCTGGCGTGGGCACTTTCACTGCTCTTTGGCCTGGCTGCTGTGCCCCGACGGTGGCAGCCAGGCGTTGGCTTTTACTTGCTCCTTGTTTTCCTCCTCCCTTTCCCCCACAGCTCCTGCCATCCCTTGCCATTCCTTTCTTTGTGGGCAGACTCTGGCAAAGTGCCCTGGCTGTTGGCAGAGATAACATTTCTTGGCGCTCTTTCCCTCCTTCTTCCGCCCTTCACTGGGATTTGAAACTGCGCGCGCCCGCGCTGTTCCAACTTCCATCGGCTCTGCCGGCGGGAAAGGTGGCTCTGGAATGTCCGGAATGCGCAGTTCCCTCCAACGTTCTCCTTTCCCTTCCCGCCTTTCCAAAGCTCTCGCTTCCTGGCGCGCTCCTATGGCCAGCGCGGATTTGGTCAGCTGGTCCATAGACTCCGCCCTTGGCCCCCGGGAAAGTTCATCTTTAACGGCCGAAGAAAGCCCCTCTTCAAAAAGCATTTGGATGGGTTCCGCTGATAGGTCCCACCCCAATTTATGAATCAGCATAGTAAACTCAGTCCAGTACTCACGGACAGATCGGCTCCCCTGTTTGCAAGCCATTAACTGCCTTCGTACCACCCCCTGCTCAATGTCACTGGAAAACATCAGGTCCATGGCACGAAAAAACTTCCTCGTGTCCTTTAGTATCTCATTATTCACTGCCATCAGGGGTCGAACCCAATCCTTCGCCCCCCCTTCGAGATGGCCAATTACAAAAGCCACTCGCGATTCCTCGTCGGGGAAGTCATCATACTGCAGGTTGAGAGCGTATTGCATCTCAGTTCTAAAGGCATGATAGTTTCTGGGATCTCCCCCGAATTTCTGCACCAATCCTGGCACCTTTCTGGCTATCGAGGTGGTTTTCTCCTTTCCCTTTTCTGCATCCTGAGCCCTCCTCTCCTCAAGCCTCGCCGTTTGCATGGCCAGCTGGATCTCCAACGCCCTGTACCTTTCTTCCAGGCTTGGACCTCCTCCAGCTGCTCCTGCTCCTCCGGTTCCGGCTGGGTCGCTCATGATGCCGCTGCTTGCACAAGCTGGCTTTCAGTGACTTTCGGATTGCTGTGGTGGGATGATGAGCTGCTTGTGCGTAAAATGCAAGTCCCTCAGAGTTTGATCAGGTTTTCAAACCTCTGCCTGTGACGGAGCCCCTCCGGCATGGCTGCGTCAATCGCTAGTAGAATCCGAAAGTGGTTGCTTTCGGAAACGTTTCCAACATAAAAGCTCTTTCACGGAAACACGTCTTCTGGACTCTCTGCGTGACAGTTTCCGGCGAGGCGTGGGTGTCCCTATAGGAGGTCCTGAGACCTCTCCACTGTTTTCGCTGGAAACGTCTCTGAGCCACCCCTCCGACTCACTTTCCCTGGAAGTTCCTGCTCGCCCCCTACTGGTTCCCTCTTCAGCTGCTCCGTCTCTTTCAACCTGAGGGAGCCTTTGCACCTCCTGTCCTTCCGATGGCAGTTCCCTGACAGGAGCACATCTCTGAATGATTGGGTTGATCGTGGAAGCTGCTGGCAGCAAGAGTACTATTTCCTTTATACTGGATGACAGTTCTGTTATTATTCCAGGCATGGCTTCTCTGTTCTGAAAGCTAATCTTCAGGTATTGACAAGCTTGCAAGTTCTAAATAAGGAATTGTCCCTGTGACTATAAAATGTGCATTATCTTGACTCCTGTTTTCTGCTTAGTCGGTGGTGTCTGTGTCTGAGACTCACAGGTACTGACAATTAGTGCCGGAGCACACGCTAAAAATACTTGGTGTGGCAAGGCGTTATGTACGCTGAACTTCTCATCATAGAAAAACTTGTTAACTACAGAAAAAGTTGGACTGAAGGGGAAAAGATTCAATGTGTGGGGAACAAAACCAGTGTTAGTTCTAGTGAGGCTACGCAAAGCAGCTCACCAATTTTTAAAAAGTAATCTTTGTTTTAAAACTTACTCATATAAAACACACAAAAAAGGTTTTTTTTGTTTTTGAAAAGCGTTTTCTTTTCCTTGTGTGTGAATCTGTGGGCTAGATTTTTACCACACCTTGTTTAAAAGATAGATGTGCCGTCGGGGCCCAACAACAGTTTCATGTGCTTCAAGGTTGGGCCAGGATCTGTACCACTAGTTGTCTATCTCTGGCCTAAACCAAGCAACCTGCCGCATGCAAGAGATGAAAAACTCTTGTCAGAATGGGGTCCCTCAGGTTGCAGATACCCTATCTGAAGATGGGTACTTATGTTTTCAGTGAAAGAGACTGTATTAAGATTTCTGTTTGTATGAGGTTAGGACCCAAAGACAGAGAAGTGTATAGCTTGTATGCCTTGGGACTGAGTTTGGCCTAGCGGGAGAAGAGTGAGTATCCTGGTTGGGAGCAGTGGGATGACGCCCTTTGTATATCTCTGAGGGGCAGGCAGCTTAAAATGATTTGAGATTCTAGGACTCTTTGTTTGCTTCACTTTCTGGTAGCTTTAGATTTGGACACATCTGGTTCACTAGTGAATCAAGGGATGAAGGGAAGTAAAATCTATCAGTTTGTGAACATTTGTGCTGAGTTCTAAAATGAGTCCTTTCCTTCCGATTTGCTAAAAGGTGCTGGGGAGGAAAGGCAATCTACCTAGTTAGATCCTGTCCATGGAATCTCTCTGGTGCTGGCATACATTTGAATGAGTAAAATTATTGGCAGGGATATTGGCACAAACTTTCAGCTGGTATATCCCTATAAATCTTGCATTTGGCAGTCAGCTGGCTCATGAAGACACACCTGTTTAAACAAGCATTCTCCTGATCTTAACCTTGTGATCTAATTGCTGTTTTATCTGCTTTCTTACGTTGTTTTAATAGACTTGTTTTATTAGACCTCTTAATCATGGATGTTTTAAATGTTTTGATGAAATTTCATTGTGTGTGGATATGTTTTTGTAATTGGTTTTACACTTGTAAGCCTTCAGTTTATTGCAATTAAGCTGTATTAAGAATTTGTGCTGCTGCATGCTGGGACTGCTAGGCTTCAAGCACCCTGAGGATGTGTTGCAGTTGCATTGAGGGCAGATTAACGTGTCTGCAGCTGCTTCTCAGGACCCCAAGTTATTTACCTAAGCGTGCTTGCATGCATGACTTCAGTGAGCCTACAAGCCAACATGTTGTGCAAGTTACTTTTGCAGGCAGTGTTTTTTTCGGGGGGGGGGGACGACGCAGGGGGTGCATACCCCTAAACATTTTGTGAATCTTAGTAGGAAAATGAGAGTACCGCTAAACATTTTTTTCTTAAGAGAAAAGCACTGTTTGCAGGTAATGTACGGCAAGAGAGATGGCTCTCATCCCTGCCAACAAATAGCTCATGAAAGGCAGAGGACCTTATGAATTGGAGATCATGGGTTATTGTGTAAAAATAGGATTGCTGTTGCATCAGTGCAGGTTTAATGTTATAAAATTGGTGTTTAAGTGGAATGTTTTTATATGCTGGATTAGAATTGCTAGCGCACAATAACTTGAGCTGAAAAGCCAGCCATTTATAGCAGATAAAGCAGTGTTGCATTTTCATTTTTTTAAATCCCAGATTGCACTGTGTAAGCTGAATCTGCTCATATTGGATTGCAAAAAACGGGCTCTGTTTGGGCCTCCTGAATTGCAATAACAGTTCTCTTCTGTTCACTGCAGGGCAGATCCCTGTTATTTGGAACTGAGAGGGACACACACAAAATTACAGAAGTGTTCTCTTTTTCCTGAAAGCCATCTGTGCAATATGACTGCTTCCTTTGACTGGGTGAAGTATCAGTCAAGGCATGGACAAATGTATCTTATGAAAGTTAGGGGTCTCTCTCCCTTAATGTGGAATATATTGCAAGGGAAGGCACCTAACATTTGGGATCCTGTATTAGCATTTGCATGCATTCAGATCATATTCCTCAATGTACACTAATCTATCCAATCGAGTGCTATGTGGACTTGAGCCCAAAGTCTTTAACTCTTTCAATGCTCAGCTAGGCCTCTCCCAGTAAGTTGTACTGTGAAACATGGGTCAGAGGCGTCATAAGGGATCCTCCAATTGTGCCTGGCCTTGGTAGCCAACTATGGCTAGTAACTAATGCGGCTGGGGTTTCTTTTTTCATGCTTCCCAGAGGCAAAATAAGCATGTTCCTCTTCTGGCTTCTTGAAAACCTGTTACTCTTTGCAAAGAGCTGAGCTGTATTGCAAAATGCTGTTACACAATATCCTTGCGTGATCAATGAAGGGTGCTCTATCAACATTACAAATCTCATTTCAGATCGGGAGAACTCAGCCCTGTATTCAGTACTGGCTGGCTCAAAGGAGACTGGTTTGCAAAAAACTGGGTTGAAGAAGGGCTTGCTTCTCCACTAGCAAGTGCCACACTCTACCTCTCACAACTGTGGCTTGGGAAACCTTCTTTGTGTCAGATGGCTGAGCAAGTTGGCTATTAATGGAGTCTGAAAGCTGGGTTTCTGGAAACAAATTCCTTCCTTTAGTATAATGCCAAACTTGCTATCTGCCGTAATTCTGTCCACAGTTGCTCCTAGTTAGTTAAAAAGGTAAAGGTACCCCTGCCCGTGCGGGCCAGTCTTGACAGACTCTAGGGTTGTGCGCCCATCTCACTTAAGAGGCCGAGGGCCAGCGCTGTCCGGAGACACTTCTGGGTCACGTGGCCAGCGTGACAAAGCTGCATCTGGCGAGCCAGCGCAGCACACGGAAACGCCATTTACCTTCCCGCCAGTAAGCTGTCCCTATTTATCTACTTGCACCCGGGGGTGCTTTCGAACTGCTAGGTTGGCAGGCGCTGGGACCGAGCAACGGGAGTGCACCCCGCCACGGGGATTCGAACCACCGACCTTTCGATTGGCAAGCCCTAGGTGCTGAGGCTTTTACCCACAGCGCCACCCGCGTCCCCCCTAGTTAGTTAGGGCCCTCCAAATGTTACTCATCCTCTGCACAGGGCTTCCTAGCCTGGTAGACAACTCCCATCATCTCTCCCCATTGGCCATACTGAAGAGAAGTGATGGAACCTATCTGTCACTTTCCAGGACTCAAGAAGTAGTGTGATAAATAGGTAACTGAGCTGAATTCCCATTATGGTATTGGTCCATAATTTGGTGGTGGTTTTATCAATCCTCCCTTAGCCCATCCCTTAGTTGTGCTGAATTTCATCCAGTCACCTGCTAGCTTGCCCCGCTTAATTCGTTCTGGTTAGTTAGGAAGAAGTCAAGAAAAATTGCTGTGTGACAGATTGTGCAGTCGCTTCACACTTGAAGGGGCAGCTACTGCTTTTTAAATGGGCTTAAACTGTCGGGAGAAAAGTTTTGTATGTACTTCATAGAGCGCTGAATGGAGTCATGCCTCACCTACCTGCTAGAGATTGTGCCTTCATTATCAGTGCTGCCCACAAACAGACTTTGAAGCATTTTAGCACTAACTCCTCCCTCCTATAACTAAGGTCTTATTTAAGGGCCGTCCCCTGAGGAAATAACTATGGGGAGATATTACGTAGAACTTCTAGTCAACTTCTCAGGGCTTCACTTGGTTCAGGAGAGTTAACACTTGTGTATCAATAAGTGTAAAAAAAAAAAGGAGAGAGGCTGTAAGTCTCTTTTAAAATGTGGTTGTTTTTTGTGGAGTGTTATTGGGTTGTTTTTATTTTGATTATATACATTGTGGTTTTATAGTTTGATTTTGTTCTGTGAACCACCCTGACACTTCCGGGTATAGGGTGGTATATAAAATCAATCAATAAAATAATAATAATAAGTCTATCCTTATATCCCTTAAGTACAATGCCCTGTCTTCAACAGGTGAAAGAAATAAAATAAAGAAGAAATCAGGTGGGTCCATTTCAGAGCTGCGACAGAGAATGCCTTTCTCCTTATTCCCATTGACAAGACCTCAGAAAACTCAGGGTCACCCAATGAAATTAGCTGTAGGTTTAGGACTGGTAATTTATTCAAACAGGACCCTATTAACCTAGGGTGCTCGCTCCCACAAGATGGTAGCTTACTAGCTCAGATAGCTTTGCGATAGGAAAAGGCCAGTTAATAACCATCAGCCATGCTAGTTGTATGTAATGTTGACATTCAGATGCAGTGTATCCCTTAGTACCAGATGCTTGGAGGGTGAGGAAGCAGAGATGGCCGCCATGGAGGCATTTAGTTGGCCAATGTCAGCAGAATGCTGGTCTTGAGGATCTGCCAAGAAAAACCTGCTGTTAATTCTTTTAAAAATTACTACTTCCCCTGACCCAGTCAGAATGGTAATAATTGCATCTGGACAGAAGGCAAGCAATGAATAGGTTTATATATTTTATGTTTTAAGTATCAAATTCTGTAGCACTGGTTGGGAGCCTGGTGCCCTGAAGATCAGACCCAACCATCATGGCTAGTGATCAGGAATGATGGGAATTGTAATCCAGTGACATATGCAGGGCACTGGGTTCTCCACCCCTGTCCCACAGAGACAAAAGCCCTGGTTAGGCATTCATTTAAAGCCACGTGGTGTGAAAGTGAGGAAGGGGCAAGGAAATGCATACCAGCCCTTTCCCAATGCATTATGTTGAGTCATGAGACCCCTTTTTGTCTAGAATGTGTTGCTGGATGGCTGGAACTAGAAGATTGTTGTTTATCTTTTAAAACCAAATATACATATTGGTTCATATTAGCATTTCAAATTGTAAATACAGTAACTGTGAAAGCTAATTCTAAGCGTGATTTGTGGTGCTTTCAGGGAAGATATCTCTCTCAAAGGCTTTTAATAGTAACTGTATGTATCTGCAAGCAAAACAAACAAAACAACAACCCACCTCTAACTGATCATGTTGAGGACCAAGTTGTCGGTACGCGTGCATTTCAAGGGTATTGTGGAAGATATATTAAGAAATGGTGTGGATTGACAAACTTTAACTGTAGATTAAGGACTGTTACGTGCCTTAACGTTTAACAGTCACTGATGTTGTAATGTGGCTCAAACAAGAATGTGATGTGGTACACAGAATTTCCCAAAAGCTGTAGCCCCTTGCACTGTCTATATGTGAAGAGAAATGCATAAATCTCTGCTGTAAGCTGTGAAGCAGTGAACAAGGTTAAAAGCTGTCTCCCTTTGAAGATGCCTTTTATAGAACCATACCTATGACTTAATGTAAAGATTAGCAAGAACCTCATTTTATCTTTTCCTGAGTGAAGGGATTATGTGAGTCTGCATTCAGAACTGTCAAGCAGAATGGAAACTTTTTTTAAAAAAGCTATACCTAGGTATGGTGAATAGTAGAATTACTTCACCATTTTAAGTCATGGCGTGGAAAGCATCTGGTGCAATACTTCATTATTATTATTATTTTACTTTATTATTAAACATTTGTAAGAAATTCTCTTAAGTAGATTACAGAAAACAAAACAAAAAAACCATGTGGAATTTACTCTGTCCTGTATCACAACTTTCTCATTGTGGCATTTTATATGCACGGTGCATTTCATCCAAGTATGGGCAAAGAGTATGTACATTGCAGGCTTATAAACTGTCCATCGTTTTAATGCAACTCTGGAATTCAGCCAAGAATTTGACAATTCAAATCTAGGTTGGACAGGCAGAGCTTAGTGGAATCAGACACTTGGCTACTTTTCTTGGGCTCTGTGCCTTTAGAGTTGGCTTCAAGAGCTCATTTGGAATTTGTCTTCTGTGACCTAAAATAACCTGTTAGATCCTTTGGTTATTGCTAATACAGTAAAGATTAAATGGACTATAATTCATTGAAGTTGTCCCATTGGTGCACGGACTTCCACCTCTGCTGTGGAACTTCCTCTCCCTGTCACTCCCACATTTCCCCACAAATCTGTCCTGTTGTTTCCTCAGGCCCCCTAGATCAGATGAGGGGCAAGTAGAGGGAGTTCTGTTGTTCGGGCAGAAGTCCTTGCTCTAATTCATGGGTAGGCAAACTAAGGCCCAAGGGCCGAATCCGGCCCAATCGCCTTCTAAATCCGGCCTGCAGACGGTCTGGGAATTAGCGTGTTTTTACATGAGTAGAATGTGTGCTTTTATTGAAAATGCATCTCTGGGTTATTTGTGGGGCATAGGAATTCGTTCATTTTTTTCTTCAAAATATAGTCTGCCCCCCCCCCCCACAAGGTCTGAGGGACAGTGGACTGGCCCCCTGCTGGAAAAGTTTGCAGACCCCTGCTCTAACTGGATGCTTTCGCTGAATACAACCCACTAGGAATGGACATCAGGAGCTTAGCAAACATAATCGGAAATAAACCCATTTTTGAGTTAACTCCCCCCCCCCCCCTGTTAAATTTATTTAGGGTCAAGTGCAAGTTGCTGAAACGTTGGAGAATGTCATTTTAACTGACTCGTGTTTTGCGTTACATTCTGCCTCAGGGCGAAGTGGAAAGCTAGCATTATGTGGGCCGAAACTAGAGCTTCGTAATTATTTTTTTATCCTAATGGGAATTGTTCCCCTCTCTAAAACTAGATCTCTTGGCCCGCCCATGGCACTCTTCATATAAAGCATGCGCTTGTTCAGGTGATTGCTGCACATCCGTTTCATACAGCCATCCCGATACTTTATTGCGGAGACGGGATATTTGCCCAAGCAGCTGTAAGAGACGAAAGGCTAGTTTTGCTTGCATTAAGATCACCTCCAGCCTCTGCGAAGAGAGGACAGCAGCAGCTGCTGCTGCAGGGAAGAGCAGCAGGCAAACTTCCTGCAGGGATCCAAAACAGCAAGGAACTGTTCCCAGTTTTTTATTCCAGGAACCTGAAGTCTGAAGAAGGGCCACAGCTGCATCCGAAATGAGGTGCTTTGGGGGAAGGTAGAAGGCATTAGAAGAGGGGTGGGTGGGGTAACACATACTGAAAAACAAAGTAGGTTGGACTAAGAACATAGGTTGATATATATGGAAAGTGTGCTTTTTAAACTGTACAGTGGGTAGAATAAAACATAAGTCTGAGTAGACCCTCTGAAATAATGAACTTAACTTACCCACAGTATGACTTAGTTTTACACCACTCAGTAGTAATTTTGGCATAAATCACTTTGCATCTCAAAAATGTGTGTAATGGTGGATTGGATTCAGATTTAAACGCAGAGAGAGAGAGAGAGAGGGTGAGAGAGAGAGCGCAGACATGTTAAAAGGCTTGTATTTGGCTACAAATTGAAAAGATCAGTGTACTCATTCTTGCTTTGTGTATGATATATATATATATGTGTGTGTGTGTGTGTGTGTGTGTAGATAGATAGATTAGATAAAATATATGAATATGGAGATGAATTGCACCAACTGCCTTCTTCCTGCTTATATTTTATTTTTGGTGTGTCCTTATCTACCTTCCTCTTTAATATTATTAAACACTTTTGGCAGTCATGCTTCCTCACCAACTTGTGGCTTTTAAAAGACTACACTGTCATTTTCTTAGCCACCAGGTATAATTTTGAATAAGCATTTTGCTTTTAATGAAATGGAAGAGATTGAAAGTTGCATCAGTCCCAGAGTATAAAAAGATGTTGAGTCTGACAGTGATGTGCGTGTCAGTCAGGCTGCAGGTTGGATGCATGCATAAAATAAAAAGCCCTTCACAAAGAAAAACTATATGTGAGGTGTAGAGAGTCAAATTGAAAAATCTAGGTTGGTACCCTTCTTGTGGATATCTAGTGTCCTGTGTTCTTGGCTCCTGCTGAAAACCTTTGCGTTTAGATAAGCCTGCCCAGATGTTTAGAATGTTGAGGTAATTTTAATCTGTTTTAGTATTTAAACATTTGTATGTTTTAAAACAGTGTTGTATTTTTTTCTTGATTTTACTGTTTTATCTTTTGTAAACCGCTTTAAGGTTTTTGGTTTTTTTTACAATCCCAATCCAGTGGTGTATACATTTTATGGGGCGGGGGAAGTTCTGACAATGTTTTTCATTGTGTGAGCATCTACCGTACCTGCAGTCCAAAGTAGTCCAGCCCCAGATCACTGCTTCACCACCTCAATGAATAAGATCACATCCACACCATACATGTGAAATCACATTACTTCCTTGACCCTATTTTTGGGGGGAACTGTAGTTTACCCCTCACGGTGCTATAACCTCCCTCACACCCTGTGTAGTGCAGGGGTTCTTAAACTGCAGTCCATGGACCACTCGTGGTCAGCAAGTGGTCTGTGGCAGTTGGTCTACGGAAGGTCTGTAAAAACACAATTAAAGACCATCCAGCACAACTGCTACAAAAGGCAAAAAAAATCGTTAAATGGTTGGCCAAGACACTTGGCAGTTTTCAGGTGGTCCGTGGGGGGGGGAATCTTGGGGACCACCGATGTAGAACATATGCTAAAGAAGCATAATTCAGGTCACGTAACTGAAGATTTAGTAGGTTAATGACCAATTATAATTTGCAGCCCTATTGGCTAGAGTCAAGCAAGTGTCTGCTGGGGATGGCTGAAGTTAGAATACTGTATAAGACAAGGAGTGCCGGCAATGGCTCTAGGGCAATTGCCAAATGTGTGTATTGTTAAGGAATGCCCTGATAACAGTGGCTCAGAAACTGATAATGGTGATAGGGAGGAATATTTACTGGTATGTCAAGTGCTTAATTACTACAGTTTGTTTGTTGTGAAGCATTTCCCTCACTGAGTACTTCTGTGAGCTCTTTGATTAATCCTTCATTCTTGTAGTGATGCTTTTGATTCATTCTGAGCTCTGTTTTGACCCTGTCTAAAACTGCCACCATTGTTTGTAGTAGGCTTAATGTATGGGAACCCTTCCATTCCCTCCCTTCCTGTTATACTTGAAGAAGGGCATGATAGCCCAATTCTAAAGATGGGGTCATAATTGCTGCATGCATATGACCCTTGATGTTGTCCCCTGCTAAAACAGTATTTAGTAGGAGAGCTTGAGGGAAAAGTAACCTGGTGAGTTACTCTAGTCTGAGTCGGCATTGTGACTTGAATATATAGATATAGATACAGTGGTACCTCGGTTTTCGAACGTCTCCGTTGATGAACATTTCGGTTTTCGAACACCATAAACCGGGAAGTGAATGCTTCAGTTTTCGAACACACCTCGGAAGTTGAACATGCCACGCAGCTTCTGCTGAGTGCAAGATGCTGAGGCCTAGCTGTTGGCTATTGGGTTTTCGGTTTTCGAACGTTTCAGAACTCGAACAGTCTTCCGGAATGGATTATGTTCGAAAACCAAGGTACCACTGTATAGTTATGGAGTGGCATAATGATATCTGCTAGATTTTGGATCCAGCTCCATGCTACTGACATTGTCCTCCAGTCTAAACTAGTATTGAGTTCTGTACTACTGACAGCATTCCTGTTTTTCTGACTAAGGAGCTGAATTCCGTGGTGGCTATATCTAGCTTTGTTTCAGCCCTTGAAAACTGATTGCAAATTGCCTTGAATATGCATACAAGTTATTTCTACTCTATTCCAAAGTAGTTCTCTTTGTTTTCTAAAGGAATCTCATTGTTATTTAGAAATCGTGAATATAGGTTCCCTGCCTGATAGAAGGACACTACCTATTGATCTACAATTGGAGATCATTTCCAAATCATAAGAGGGCCATCCTAACAGAGCCAGTGTGGTGCTGCAGAGAGTGTGTTGGACTAAGACCTGGGAGACCAGGGTTCAAATCAGCCATGACGCTTGCTAGGTGACCTTGTGACAGTCACTGTCTTTCAGCCTAGCCTGCTTCACAGTGCGATTATGAGAATGCAATGGGAAAGTGAAGAATTATGTATACCACCTCAAATTCCTGGGAGGAAAGCTAGGACAAAAATAACGATAGCTACAGACATATCCCTGAAAAACAGATGGTGGGACAGCCAGCTATCGTTCCCTGCTTGCGATCTCCAAACAGCATCTCTCTGGCTGTTGTCTGAGGAGGAATTTGGGGCTTGACAGACTTGGCTGAATCTAGAAGGCAGTTCTTAGGAATAATAACCTTGAATTGACATTTCAAGAGTAAAGGATCCTCTGAACCTAAGGGGTACCGTATTTTTCGCCCCATAGGATGCACTTTCCCCCCTCCAAAAATGAAGGTGGAATGTGTGTGCGTCCTATGGGGTGAATGCAGGCTTTTGCTGAAGCCTGGAGAGCGAGAGGGGTCGGTGCGCACCGACCCCTCTCGCTCTCCAGGCTTTGCGCAGCTCTCCGCAAGGCACGGGAGCCTAGCGCTGGGCTCCCGCAGCTTGCGGAGAGTTGCCTGCATGTTGAAGGCTGGGCGCGCTGAGCTCAGCGCGCCCAGACTTCGCGCGGCTCTCCGCAAGGCGTGGGAGCCCGGTGCTGGGCTCCCACAGCTTGGGGAGAGTTGCCTGTTCTGGGGTCGGGGGAAGCTCAGGCTTCCCCCGACCCAGCCCTGCGCCCAGGGGGAAAATAATTCCCCCCTTTATTTCCCCCCCAAAAAACTAGGTGCACCTTATGGGACGGTGCGTCCTATAGGGCGAAAAATACGGTACTTATTATGTATTTGGATTGCTTTTAAAGATTTGGTGCTGTAATATTGATGTAATATTTTGAAAACGGTTATTGGTGACAATTATGACCAAGTGTATTATGGAGTCGTCCTGTTTAGTGTTCAAGTCAGCCACATCCTCCTCCCAGGATACCTTATTCTATTACCCCCTTCTGGTTTTCCTTTCCAACAGTTGGCTGGCATTCCTTGCATGCTCCAGCCTCATTGTGCTGTTTCTGGGCTTTCCCCTTATGATTCTCTCCCCCCCCCCCCCCAAGATTTGTTGTATGTCTGCAAATGTCAAGGTTCCCCAAGGCTGCTGATACCTCCTGTTGTAGGTGGGTGGTGCCATTTTTTTACATAAACAATACTCCTTTCCCCTGAAAGTTGGAAGTGAAGAGGATGGTGCAATTGCTGGAACAACTAAAAGCAACAGGATTCTGTATGCTAGAATGCTTGCTAAGGATGCAGGAGGGTTTAGTGCTGGTGTTTGATTGTTGGGATTTAGGTTAATAACATAACTTCTGTTACACGTACGCATGCACGCACACACACTTTGGTTGGACATTCAAACAGGTAGGAACAATCTGGGACAGTAATTGTAAGTGGATTAACTTTCTCTAGGCTAAAAGTGCTTTCTGATGTGTTTTATTCCACAGCAATGCCTATAAAATCACTAAAGCCTATTTGCAGGGAATGAGTGAGAACACCTGGTATAAAATGTTGTTAAGAACATTCTTCTGAGCTCAGAATGACTTCAATTGCTTCTTTCAAAGGATGTTTAGGCCATTTGACTGTCATTGCGCATGGCAGCTTGAAAGAATTTATAGAGCCTGCACTCCCACTAAATTGGTTGCAGGCAAGACGAACTAACACACCAAAATTTCTCTAATCAGGCTGCATGAGAGAACCTAAAATCTGGTTTCAAAAAGCTGACCATTCAGTGGATATTGGATGCCTCTGCTATTTAAAACTTTCTTTTACCATTCTGGCCCAAATATAAGCCACACCTTTAAAATTTAAGGGGGGGGGGAGAAAAAAAAGCAGAAAAAACCTGAATATAAGCCACTCCCTTAAAATTCTGCAGGCACTCACACCTGTTCCGTTTTACTGTATGTCTGTCTCAGCAATGATATCGTAAAAGCCAATTTTTGTAAAAAGGTAAAGGTAAAGGACCCCTGACAGTTAAGTCCAGTTGCAGACGACTCTGGGGTTGCGGCGCTCATCTCACTTTACAGGCCAAGGGAGCTGGCATTTGTCCGCAGACAGTTTTTCCGGGTCCTGTGGCCAGCATGACTAAGCCGCTTCTGGAAAACCAGAGCAGCGCATGGAAATGCCGTTTACCTTCTCGCCGCAGTGGTACCTATTTATCTCCTTGCACTGGTGTCCTTTCGAACTGCTATGTTCACAGAAGCTGGCACAGAGGAATGGGAGCTCAGCACCATCATGGGGATTCAAACCGCCGACCTTCTGATTGGCAAGCCCAAGAGGCTCAGTGGTTTAGACCACAGCACCACCCGTGAATTTAAGCTGCACTTTAACTTTTCACAGTCGGAATTTGGGGGGAAAAGAGTGAGGCTTATATTCAGGCCAATACGGTACTATTAGAATTTGTAAAATTATGTCCTTAGCCAGTCAAAGTAGTCAGCACTGATGGTTTACAGCAGTCTTCCCTAAGCTGGTGTTCTCCAAATTTTGGAATACACTTCTCATAATCCCCAACCATTGGCCTTTGTTGGCTGGGGTTGTTCAGAGTTGTGGACTCCCCTCCCTTTCTCAGCATGGCTTCTGAGAGATCACAGGTTAGATTCAAATTGCTTGTAAACTCTTTCAAGTTTGTTACACTAAAAAGGCCCTCAGGAGAAACCCAAACTAGTCCAAATGAGAGAAACCCAAACTAGCCCAAATGAGCTTAAACAGCTTGAAATCTCTCTCTTTCAGGTGTGTTTGTGTGCGCTGCCAGTGCTGTCCTTGGCTGATCTCGCAGTTGGCTTTAATATGCTTGATCTGTACCTTTCACTGTAAACAAGTTAATGTTCAATGAAATGGGAACAGTTCTCCCCCTTATGATGTCAGGGCTGTGTTTTGCAATAACTGCCACATTTCTTGCTCTTGAAGCCATTTCTCCACCAAAAGAGAAATAATCTCAGTGCTTGCATGTCTACTTGAGCTGTGTCATTAGGGGTGGGTGTTGGGAACTGGTGGTGGAGCACTTGGTCACACTTAAGAGCTACAACATGCTGGCTTGTTCCTGAAATTTTTAATTAGTCACAGGTCTCTGCAGGGTCAGCGGGTGAAAAATGAATAAGCAAAGCCAAGTGACTGTTAATGAAACACAGCACACAGAGTGGTTTAGTTCAGAAACAATTGTCATTCTTTTGCTTCAGTTTTTATACTCCCAAGTGTCTGTATACTTGATGATTTCCTCTGTAGGAGTAAGGTATAAACCTTTTTTTAAAGAACAAAAAAACCCGGCTGGTATTTGCAGAACAGAGGCTGTGTTTACATTGCAATAAAAATATTGGATACTACTGTATTAACTTCCAAACAACTCTAATGCTGTGTTTAATAATTTATCTATCTCCATTGGTTTTTTGTTTGTCCTTGTGTGCACTTCTTGCTGAGAGAGGAATCGGGGCAAACTTTTACAAGTGTTCCCCATATCATGGGGGCTCCTTCCTAGTTGCACAATCCCATGCTGTGCAATTGCATGTATGAATAGTGCAACCACATGAATGGAGATGACTGAATGGGTTATTTCCAGACAAGTACCCCATTGTGAGGCTGCTGATTGGCTGAGAAAGCCCTGCATGATTGGACCTGCCAATGTGGGCATACTGTTCATACATTGACCCCTGCACTATGACCTTTATGCTTGCTATACAATTACGCCTAGCAGTCTCATCATTAATAAATAATATACTTCACAACCTGTTGAATTGTCTGTGGACAACTAGATTTAGGTTTGTTTTTCTTCATTGAGGCACTGACTTTATCACTTGCTGGTGAGCTGTTTTCACCTACTCTTGAGAAAGCAATGAACTGGAGGGCCTGTCAGTTCAGCTGCTGCGTTGCATGAAATCAGAGATGTGGTGCTGGCCCATATTTCGAAACTGATGTCCAGTCAACCCAGCATTCTTCTCATATTGCATGGGTTTTTAAGCGTCAGTGATAAGCTGATGATTCCCTTGCATTAGTATTTATCGTAGGAGAAGATGATGCCCAGCAACATTTCTAGAAGACTATGGTAAAGCTCATATTGAGCTATTATATCAAGTCAAACCATTGGTTTATCTGGGCTAGTTATTTGTAGGATGTCCATCAGAGGCCTTTCCCATCACTGCTACCTGATTATTTTAACTGGAGATGGCAGGGATTGAATCAGGGACCTTCTATTCCACCACTTAAGCTTTGCCTCTTCCCACAAAGGAGAGGACAAAAAGCCACAAATGTCATTCGACTCAGCTCCTTCTGGATAATCCCTAGCAACAGTAGGTTTTAGGTACCTGAACCGCAGGCTATAATTCAAACCTGGGCATTGCATATATTATGAATAAGATTAAATGTCTAGTTTTGATCATGAGTTACTGAGTTTGTTGCAAGCGGTACAGTGATGGTTTAATCTGTAGAAGTGGCACTCAGCTGAATTTTATGCAGAGTAGATAAACTGTAATGGACCTAACTTAGTCACATTCATTAATTTCAGCCAGTAAGGCTTAGATATTTGATACTTGTATTCTGGGGAATGCAATAATAATAATAATAATAATAATAATAATAATAATAATAATAATAATAATAATAATAATATAATAATAATAATAATAATAATAATAATAATAATAATAATAATAATAAATAATATATATAGTTAAAATAAATATGTGGCAATAAAATAAAATAAATTGCCCGCCCTTAGAGTATAATTGAGCAAATGTCTAATAAATAATGATGAGTTTGTTTTCTCTCCCTTAGGGCCAACAAGCCAGAGATGTCCGACAAAATGTCAAGTTTCCTGCATATTGGAGACATATGTTCTTTGTACGCAGAGGGATCAACAAATGGATTTATCAGCACGTTGGGGTAAGTGAGCCATTTTTCAGGTGCCGCAGGGTGTGTTTAATGAGCTGGCAGTGGAGGAAAAATAGGCATGGTTGTCTAGAAGCCAACGCTGTCATCGCCATGTGTTTAACAGCGCTGGGTGTCTCTTTCCTTCCCTGCAGCTATAAATCCTGGGATAAGAAGTTTCCCAGGTGAGTGAATCTGCTTCAGCAGAATCTAAACATTTCACTTAAGATAGATTTTAAAAAAACAACTGCAGCAGCTTCTTCATCTTCATTTTGTTGCTCAGGGCAGTCTCGGCAGAATATTGAAGCCCGGAGCTCTGTGGTTTACTATCTAGATGAGGAACTGGCAGCGGAATCCAAAGAGAGAATAACACTATGTCATTGCCTTCTGCTTCTTAGGGGGCACTCTTTATTACCGAGAAAATTGAGGAAACAGTGAGATGAGGGACCGGAATGGAGCTTATTGGCATGATAGCAAATTGAACGACAGTAGGGAACCCGAAACTATTCTCTAGCCTAATGTGGAAGGTTGTATGAAGAGTTAGTGTGCCGAGCATGATGATGAGACCCTTGACAGGGCAAATACTAATGATCTGGAACCTCTTCTATTTTACAACCTCCTGGCTGAATTACTGCAAGGTGTTTATATGTGCGGCTGCCCTTAAACAGTTCCAGAGCTTCAACTAGTACAGAATTTGGCTGCTAGGATACTGGCAGGTTTCCCAAATTGATCTGTGTTACATCAGTTCTAAAAGAACTCCCTTGCCCCCGCCCCCGCCACTTGCTACTAAGACTAATTCATGGTGCTGATATATAAAATGAAAGTAAAATATTCTCAGAAACTTTTAAGAGATAATATAAACTAATATGTGTAAAATTATGCTCCTCAAAGACCAGAACTGTGCCCCTCTGAGTTGTGTGCCCTAGGGGGTGGCCTAGTTGGCCTAATGATAGCATTGGCCCTGCTTGGATGCCAGGTGTCTGAAGGAGTGCCATACCAACCTGCCCGTGTGCTAACAGGTTAAGGGGAACTATCTCACACATGTTCAAAAGGGAGGGCCTTCTCTGTGGTGGCATCCTACCTGTGGAATGCCCTCTTGAGGGAATTAAACCTGGCACCAACAGTGTATTCTTTTCAGCAGCAGGTGAAAACCTTTTAATTTGCCCATGCATTCTAGAACAATGCCTATAGCTGTTGAATGGTTTTATTCCCCTTTCTCTTGTTGCGTTTTTGTAATTTTAAATCTCCTTGTTTGCTGCCCTGGACTCCCAATTTTTGATGAAAGGCGGATCACGATTAAATAAATAAGAATAAAGCTATGTTTTGAAGACATCAGTGTTTAAATTAGCATATCCTGCTAATTCTATCTGGGCAGAAGCACTCAAAGAGGACATGGAGAGATAGTCTCGAGGGCCACTTAGAGAGGTCTAGAGGGCCACATTTGGCCTGCAGGCCTGAATTTCCTCTCCCCTGCACTAAATGTTGAGTCCTCTGAGTAAGTAAAGCCAGGAAAGTTGATGAAAAAGGTTGTGCATTGTTAAATATGATTCTCTCCCCACACCTACCAACCTGTATAATTAATTCATATGTAGAAGAAGTATTTTGGTGTATTTTCTTTTCTTTTTTCCTTTGTAATGACATAAGTTTAAGCTTTCTGGCCAGGGCTTCTCTCCTCCTCCTCGGCAGAATTAATTTGTGTGTTTTGAGGATCCCAGTGTGAAGTTCTAGAAGCAGATGTCCAATACAGTCAGAGTATATACCTGGCTTTTGACCAAGTGAAGATGCCTGGCGCCTGACATCTCCACCATCTGGGAAGCATAGGACCTGGACTGTTTTAACACACTAATACCCCACCCTCCCACACCACCGGTAGAATTCTATCAGTTATATTTTATCTGCACAATCAGAATGAATTTCTGGAACCAAAATGCCTTTTCTGTGCAGCCTGAGCAGGAGTAGTCACCATTAAGAAAAAGAGGTCTGATTAGGCCAATATATATGTGGACTGTCCCTGGGTAAAGTTATTGTTTTTCTTTAAATTCTCAAAGTTCTATACCTAGCTCAAGGTTTCATCTGAACTAGTCGGATGTTTAACTGAGAATCAATCACAGTCTGACAGTCATTCGAAAAAATAAGACTTTATAGACATCTTGCCCCCCCAAAGTGGCAACTAGACGTTCTGTTTTGGTGACTGCAACCTTGGTTTAAGGAGCCATGTAGTGCCTGGCTTATAGATCCGACTTTCTAACACTGCTCCCTGAGCTAGACACCACCTCAGGTGACAAAATAATTTGCTCAGCCTTGGATACAATATTTGTTGTTCTGCCTTGGGCAGCAAACAGTCTTGAGTTGGCCATTAACCACCAGAACACCCTGTCGGAGCAACTGTGCAAGGGTTTACATGTTAAGAGCTCTAGCACAATGGGACCTGAATATAGCTAAACACAGTAATGATATTTTGTTCAAGTAAATATTTCTCTGAAGCTGAATCCTGCTTAGTATTCCTGTGAGATGATGACTTGAAGCTTAATCACAGCCTTGCTTCTGTTTTTCTAAATACAGTGCTCCAATGGCTTTGGTTCCTAGTTTGTAATATACCTAATTGCCTTTTGAACACTAAGCAAGCTGTGTAATCTTTGTTTTGATCATCTGTTTGCCTGGAATAAGGCTCCCTTGCCTGTGATCTATTTTTGGAACAAGGTGAATCTTTCATCTACTAGAATTAGCTGTCTGGATGCTTTTTGCAAGACTTTTTTTTGAACTTCATAAAATTAGGGTGGCTTCTTGCTTTGATACTCAGTTCCTCCTACCCTTTCCTGAGCAAGTCTTTCCCCATCCTTTGATACTTCTGGGGAGGTGGGAGGGCAGATGCAAGAGAGAATTTCAGCAGATTCACCTTTTCACGTCACTGCGCTGTCTAGCTGATATTCCCTCTTGCTTTAAAGTTACAGAAGCAATGTTCCCTATTGCATTGGGTGTTTTTATCCTCCTTATCCCCTGCTGCGGATGAAGATTGAGTATGGCCTTATTCATAGTCTCAGAGCATATGTTAGTCCTGTTAAAGCAATACTAAGGCTGAGAGCTGGACTCTTTCCTTCCTTTTTGAACTTTAGTTTAGAGAGAAGGCGGCGGCGGCGGGGGAGTTGTGAGGGAGTCATATAGCATTTATTTCCCTCATATGAAAGCCCTGGGGTGGAAGGTTGTTTTAATTTGTCAAGGGGGCAAGTCATAACTGCAAGTCCTAAGTGGAATTTCTATGACGTGTGACTGCCTGGACCACAGAATCCATTAAGAAGAAGTTTTTAAAAATAACTAACAGTATCAACATATCTTCAGGGCATTACCTAGTTTACACATAGTGGTGAGCCGACCAGGTGCAGAGAGAGCCAACATGCTTGGCTCCTCCCAGTCCGTTAACTCAGTGTAGCTCGGCAGCGAAGGCAAAGTTTGGCTTAACATGTCATCAAATTGTGGTTAAGTGCCCCCTTCCTTCACCACAATCATTAGCAAAGAACAAACCATGGGTATAAGTCATGATTAAGGAGGAGAAAGCTCAAGCGTGGCATGCTGTGTTGAGCTACAAGGAAGAGCAAAGTGGCTGGGATCTCCTCCCTAAAAACCAGCACGTTTACTCATTTGTGCTAGGTCATGGTTTGGCTTGCTGCTGCAAACATGGCCACTGAAAGCAACGTTCCTATGGACTACACAGATTGTTGTTGAATACCTCCCTGGTGGAGTTATTTTCACTTAAAGTGGCTTACAGTGTGTTCCTAAGTGTGCATACTTGGAATTGTTCACAGGATATATAAACAATTGCATATATATATAAATATATATATAAAACCACTGCATATATTGTAATTTTTTTGCCATTAACTCTTCTCACAAACCAAAGGCATTTTTATTGGAATCTTATCTCTGTTATGGTCTTTCTTGCTGCACATTCCTACAGAAAAATAAATATTGAGACTGGAAGAGCATGCTGGGAAAATAAAAAATTAGAAGGGGAAGAAGGCCAAGATGGCACTTCATCTTCTATCTTCCTAAATCTGCAGCTGAACTCTATTACTTTGAGATCCTGAAAGTTGCCATTAGAATGTCTGCATGAAGTATCCCTGCCTTGGCTAGTGGAACACTTGGATAGACAATAGACTTTCTTTGCAGTACTTGGTCCACAGATCCACCACTTGAAGGTACCTTCTGAATGTCAGAGGTTTATCAATAGATGATGAGAATGGAATTGAGCACCGTGCTGTACAATAATACAGTGGTGCCCCGCAAGACGAATGCCTTGCAAGACGAAAAACCCGCTAGACGAAAGGGTTTTCCGTTTTTGAGTTGCTTCGCAAGACAATTTTCCCTATGGGCTTGCTTCGCAAGATGAAAACGTATTGCGATTTTTTTTCGCTCCCCCCCCTTTTTCTAAGCCGCTAAGCTGCTAATAGCCTTTTAGCCTCTAAGCCGCTAAGCCTTTAATAGCCGCTAAGCTGCTAATAGCGCTAATCCGCTAAGCCGCTAATAGGGTTGCTTCGCAAGACGAAAAAACCGCTAGACGAAGAGACTTGCGGAACGGATTATTTTCGTCTTGTGAGGCACCACTGTAGTGGTTTCTTCTCCTTTCCTGTTTCTCTGCATCAAAGTATGTCTAAAATACTCCCTCTCTGGGGACTTTCTGTCTTCCACGTTAGCAGGGACTTAGAGCAGAACCTTCTTTCTGGTGGAAAGCTTTTCCAAAGAGGTCTTAAAAATAAGTAAAAGTCTTTTGCTGTAGTCCTTTAAAACATCGGGCTAAGGCAATTTTATTCAGACTGGCATATGGAATATGAGACTTTATGGATGCTCTGCTCATTTTTACAAAGTTGATACACTATTTTATAACCGCGGAACGCCTTCTCCAGAGAGAGTGGCTGTCAAATATTCCTTGTGCTTTAATAGTCTAATGAAAACATACCTCTTCCACCTGGCTGACTGCTACAAATGTAACTCTTTTTGTTTTATACTTTGCAATGCCTCTTTAAACTGCAGTAAATCAACAGATACGCTGTTATTTATTGATCACCAAAGTCCATTTTATTACTGCAAACATAATAATTAGAGGGAAAGAAATTCTGCAGGTGATGACCAGCTCATCAGCTTCTGGGGTCAAAGTAAAACAGGGTCAACCATTCCTTTTGCTAAGTTAGTTTGGTAATGTGAGCCGTTGTTAGAGTCTGTGTGGTGTAGTTGTTAAAAGCTACCATGTTGGTCTACAACTGGGGAGACCTGCGCTTAGATTCCACTCAGCTGCAGAACTCACTATATTTTACATCCTAAATTTACTTCACAAGGTTTTTGTGTAGAAGAAATGCAGGGGGAGGGATGAAAACGGAGGGGGAAGAACTCTGCGGCCAGCTTGAGCTCCTTGGAGGAAAGATGAGATACAAATGAAGGGGGGAAAGGCATAATAGCTCTAGTGTAAGATGGTTGATGGCTGAGTAAGCAGCCACTGGGCAAATCTGTATATGCTTCTAGCCAAGGAGAGCGGCTGAAATGATGGCATTTCAGACTGGGAGCTGGTTGAACTATATGTTGCACTTTGTATGTGTGAGAAGAGTTACATCAGAGTCTCTGAAGATCGAGGGAAGCTTTTAGCCACTTGAATGTCACTTGGTTGACTGTAAACATCTCTCATGCAAGCAAGGCTTGGATAGGAATATATTGGAAGGAATTCAGCGTCACGCTGAGGTAATTGTTCCATTTGGGCTAGCATTGCAGCTTGCCGGATGGAATTATCTCCCCTCTCCTCTTCCCTTGCACTGTTCGGGGCGGGGTTGGGGGGTTGGAAGAAGCCAAATTCAAGGGGGGAGAGGCCCCTTGCACAAGCCCATGGAGGGCTTCCATGGACAGGACTCATACTTTTGTTTGTGGTAGTAACTTCCACTTGTTAAAAATGTAAGGCAATTAATACACCGCTTCTCAGGCAGACCTCATAAAGCTGTTTATGATAACAATAAGCAGTGATGGGAGTGGGATTTAAATAGGGCTTTTTTGTGGCACTACTCACAAGTATGGAGTACCCTCGCCTCTTATTTTGCTGCCCATGGCGGCCATTTTGTGCTGGCGGCCATGGCATTTTTATCAATGTATGAATAGTGGCACCTTCCTTTTTACCAAAATGAAAAGCAGTGAAAAGTGTTATACTGAAATGGAGAAGACAGCTGTTGAGAAGTAGCTGCCATTGCCTCTTTTACTTTCCCCTCTGGGCAAGGTGGCCCTGCAGAAGCCCCTGTGGTAACTCTTGGAGGTGGGAGTGGCCACTCAGGGAGCTGTCTTCTACAGTCAAGTTTAGATTTATTTCTTGCATATTTTTTGGGTACATTTGGATAACCTTTCCTTCTGAATGGATGGACTTAAGGGTGTCAATGTTGCTGTAGTTCAGAGTCAGCACTTCCAGTCAGAACTGACAGAGCTACTTACTAATAGAACTTAAACAGTTTATTTTAACATAAATCACAATGAAGACCCAGAGACTTGTAACTGCAGTCCGCAAACAACAACTAGGAGCTCTCCTTCTAAAGCTGTCTCTAGAAGGCAGGTGAACTTTTCTACAATTATTAATTCCTATCTCTCTCTGTACTGTGGCATGCACTTTACCATGGGTTCATAACATTTAAATTAATTGAATTAAAATAGCTCCATTAGTGTGTTAGGTGAAGTAGAGTTCATTGAACTACCGGTAAGTTTCTTCCAAACTGAGGTGATTAAAAAATATATATCAAAAACATGTTTGGACATTTTTTCCTTTTTCCATGGAATTCAGACTGGTGTGCATGGGTCACCTCCATATTTTATCCTCTCAACAGCTGGTTAGGTTAGGCTGAGAGGTAGTGACTGGCCAAATTCTTCAGTCATTTTGTTTTGTGACTCAGGTGAGGATTCAAATATGTGTTTCCACATTCTAGTCAGTCTTTCTCAACCTCTGCACCACACTAGCTTACAAGCGTGTGAAGAAAACACAAAGCACTTTTAAACTGTCAGTTGAAGCTGTTTAGAAATCAGTCATTGCCTTCTTCAGTTTTCATTTGGAGAGCAGTAATTTCCATATATTAGGACTTTTAAAATGGTGTCTGTCCTAAACAACATCCGTATTGTGTCATCCGAAGAAATCTGGATAAATGCTTACTTGTAAATCAGTTTCACATCTCTGTGCAAACAAGGACATTTGTATTCTGAAAGGTGTAATGTTTAAGTCAGTCACAAATACCTTTATTTCATGATTTGTGATAGTTTCCATGTGCGAGAATCAGAGTAGTTCAACTACAGGTTTTAGCAATTACTTGGCCTGGATTTCTCGGCAAGCTGAGTCTGTGTATGCAGCTATAAAGCATTACAACAGGTCTTGCTCTACATTTACAGTTTGCACTGGGCCTGTTTCAATAAAACTTTTGCATTTACTATAACATCTCTGTGTCTTCCTGGGTCCAGGAAGTACACTTCAAATATCCGGATCTTTCTCCCCCCCCCCAATGCCGTAAATCTGTTGGATGGCAGTCTACCTGTCACTGAGCAGGAGACACAGGAAGCGGTACTGAACAAAATCTAATTTTGTTCCGGGTCATAATGAGCACAGCAATTATTTGGGTACATCATCAGCCTCACAGAATCTTGAAATGAATTCATAAAGTTATTCACAAAGTGTGCTGGGCTAGCTCAGTGTCTTAAAACCAGTACCGTGTACTTTGAAGATGGTACATGTTACCATGTACTTAGAACAATGCCTCTGATGTAAAAAATGACCTGGAGTTTTTATACTGAATATTTTGTTTTTTGTTTTCCAATCCATCTAAGGATCAGGAACCTAATCTCTCATTTCCCCACTTAACAGAAGACGAATCTGCACATTTAATCAAATGGAAAAGTCATACACACACACACACACACACACACACACACACACACACACACTCTTTACTGACCACATTAAACTTTGACTTATATACTTAACCCATTTTATTGAGACTATTATTTTATTCTTAACAAGGTTGGCAGTATCTATGTGTTGCACAGCAGGAAGAAAATGAACTCCACTCTGATCTTTGAAGAAAGGTGACTTTTGAACTGGGTTTTAGTTCAACATTTTTTTTAAGGAAGATGGTAAAAGGGACAGTCAATTCTGTGTAGCTCAAAATCTTGAGAAAAGTAAACTTTCCTTTAAACTTCATTGGCCATTTTTTTCATGTCACTGGTTCTCTGCCTTCTGTGGGACTTCAGTTTTTGGATAAAACTATGCTCCAGTAGCAGATGAGTGGTGCAGCAGCAGTCAGCCTTGCTGCTGATGCTTACCTTACCCAAAGGTAGAGAGGGTACGGGGGCAGCAAGGTCAGGTGCTTAATTGGCTCCCCCAGTTCATTTGCACCATGCCAAACTCAAGGCTGCCTTCTCTTCCCCTTCCGCATAAGCAGCAGTGATGTGATCAGCCAGAGGCCAAGTGAGTGAAGCCATCCCACCCTACCATCTGCTTCTGCTGTGCTCATTCTTCTTTGCTGCATAAGGCTTCCAAACATTTAGTGTGGTGCAATCCAGGGTGTTAACCTATTCATGCAGCAATCATTTGTCCACTGTAGGTGTGATGAAGAGTAGGTTTGAGCCTATTGTCCTTGCCTCTAACCTATTAGGTCTAAACAGAATTTGCATGACTACAAATGATTGGAGTGCTGATTTTTCCCCAGGGTTCCCAATCCCACGGAAAGCTAGGGCAGTTTTCTGACAATCTTTTAAATGCTTTCCATTTTCTCTCTCTTTCAGACTTGTGGATGACCGGTGTGTTGTACAGCCAGAAACAGGGGACCTTAACAACCCTCCAAAAAAATTCAGAGGTGAGATTTCTCAGTCATCTGCTGAAATGTTGATACGATACTCCTTTGTATGTGGGTCTAGCTTGTCCAAAATAACAGCTGCGCACATGAAACAATAGTTTTGGTTATTTGTTTGCAATATAATGGTGTTTTGTCTTTTGGGTTGAGGCTCCAAAGTTGGTGTTGGTTGCCAATACAAAGAGTATTGCCTTGAAGAAGCCTTGCACATTTGTTTTTATTGTACTTTAGCAGACTGACTTACCTCTTCTAAGAACCCACATAAATCTGAGAATGTGCAACAAGACATCTTTGTGACTAACAGGATGTCTGTGTAGTTTCACTTGCTTTTCTCCAGGTGTGAAGGATAATACTCATTCTAGTATTGAATAAACAAGCAAAAAAAGATGGGTTGGCAAACCATTGACTGACTCAGACATGACTCTTGGCTTAATCTCAGCAGTGTGTTGTGAACTTACAACCTTTCTCCTTTAGATTTTTATTTTATTTTTGCAAATGGTGGGCTTTGTCATGGGAATTAACCTAGATCTTTTTAAACAGCAACTTTTCAGTTCACTTGGAGATATAACACTTGGTCTTCTTTTTTGAGGCAAATCTTGTTATAGTTTTTTTAAATGTGTTTTATTTACTCCTTCTGGCACTTTGAAGTGACTGAATTCAATCATCCTCCATGGGGATATTAATTGAATTAGTGATGCTGCTGGGTATTCTCATTGGACTTTGATTTTCAATGACAAAACACTCTGGTCTTTGGTTTATAAAAGAGGACTCTTGAATAAGAGTCCTCTTTTAACACAACTGTTAACCAACTGAATTTAACACAACTGTTAAATTCTCATCCAAGGAGTGTCCACTAAGGCATTTATATCCTATATTCCTAGGTGAAACACATTTTATTTGGATCATCTTAGTATGATAGATTCCCCCTCCCCCACCCAACCATCCTACTACAAAATTATGTGTGCACTGATTTGGTTGCACTGCAGTGGTGGAATTATGTGTTCCACACAAAATTAAACCAATGTTGTGTTGATGGAACTTGAGTACTTAAAGGAGATGTGAGTGGGTGGATGTTTAATGGGGTGCTTCAGACTAAATGGAAATAAAAGATCATCATATAGTGAGATACACCTGGGGCGGGGGGTGTAATTGCTATTTCATGCATAACACAGTAGCTTCACATCTTGTTTTCAAGCAACCTGTACTTGGGTTATTAATCCCAGCTGAGGGTGTACTACTACTACTATTACTACTGCTGCTGCTGCTACTAATAATAAGAATAATAATGCAGAAACTACCTCTGTGTAGTAGTAGTAGTAGTAGTAGTAGTAGTAGTAGTACTGTATGAAGTATTGTTTATGATTTAGAGCTAATGGTTTGGACACATACTTAGTAATTGCTGGAGGAAATGCAAGGTCTAACTCAGTAGGGAACTCTGCAATGCCCACTTCAAATGTAACTAGATATCATGTGTTTTCTTACTATGTGAACAAGCTGCACCAAGTCTTGGGTTTGTGTGCTTCTCTTCCCCACCCCACCCCACCCCACCCTCCTCCTTTCATGCATCAAAGGGCACAATGAGAAGTTTTCACTTCCATTTTACACAAACAGTTCTCGTATCTGAAACTGGAGAAGGAGAGGGTTAAACTTGGTGAGAGCAAACCAGGTTCAAACTGTGGCTTTTTGGACAAGCCACACTTCCATTAATTGAAACAGAATGGCGGGCTGTGGTTTGTTAAAAAAAACACCCTGGAAGCCTACAGTTGCCCTTTATAGCTGTGGAAAAAAAGGAGATGGGAGGAAAGACCATGTGAACCCAAAGCTCACCACACCTATTTGATTCCCATATATTCTCACACTTCCATGTGTGTGTTCATGTGTCTGGAGAGAATAAGTGCTTTGATGGAATATAGAACACTATAGATTACTAAGAGACAACAATGGAAGTAATAATAACCTGTGGACCCTAGTGATGTCATTGCTGCATCCTAGCATGGTGAGGTGGTGTTTTGGGGGGCACTGGTGGGAGCACAGGGTTGACTCCATTGGCAAAACTAATCAACAGCTTTATCCTTCAATATAAGCAGTTTTCACTGTAAAAAGGTATTGTTGCTTCCCATGACCTATGAACAAGTATTGGGCAGCTACAGTCAAATTAGGATTCCCAGTTGCAGGCATGTTGTTGGAGCTTCATGTCTTTGTTAAAAGAAACATGCTAACACTTGTATGCTACTGCATAAAATGTAGAGTCTCATTTCTTTAGGTGGAGGGAGGGAAAGATGGTCCCTTTATTATCTACATTGCTTTCAGCAGTTCAGAATTATTCCAAAGAAGCGGGCATTGCTTTTTATCTGCGCTGTCATGCGTGTGTGTGTGTTTCAGCAGCGTACTGCTTGACTAGCATACTAGCAGATTCAGCCATGGCACCTTTGTAATTATCCATGAGTCTGTTTGGGATATGAAAATGAGTGGTTGTTGCGTTTCTTCCCTGGCAGAATAAGACTTGGAAGGCTCTTTTTGTCTCCATGATGACTTCTTGTTCATGTGGATCTTAAATTATTGTGTTAAGAATTTATATTTTATCAAATCAGGAAATTGGTCGAAATGTGAGATGGTTTAAGAGGGAATGTTTTTATGATATCTCTTCAATCCTGCTTTCCTTTTGGTTATGATAATTTATCCCATTAATTAGAGATAAAAGGGAAATTCAGTTCAGTTTGCATTTAAAGGCAAACTTACCTAATTTTCACCACCTGAAATATGACGACACAGCCATCTATTGGAATTTGTACTTCTCCAAATTTTGCAATGCTGTTCTCTAGTCTAGCCAAGTAATGTGTACAAAAATGCATATACTAGAATAATGTGTGCATTATATTAGTGAAAATTACATACAAAATGCCCTATTTTGCAGAACTTGTGCTGTTACAAGTATAGTAAAGGTAAAGGGACCTCTGACCATTAGGTCCAGTCATGACCGACTCTGGGGTTGCGGCGCTCATCTTGCTTTATTGGCTGAGGGAGCCGGCGTACAGCTTCCGGGTCATGTGGCCAGCATGACTAAGCCGCTTCTGGAGAACCAGAGTAGCACATGGAAACGCCGTTTACCTTCCCGCCGGAGCGGTACCTATTTATCTACTTGCACTTTGACGTGCTTTCGAACTGCCGACCTTCTGATCGGCAAGTCCTGGGCTCTGTAGTTTAACCCACAGCGCCACCCGCTTCCCTTTTACAAGTATAGTACATCATACTTAATCTGCACTTGTAAGAAATTGATCTTTTAATGTGGAAGCGTACATAGTTTAGAACTCACTGCCTATTGATATCAGGCAGGCACCTTCATTGTACACTTCTCAGCGTTTTATTTCTTTTTAGCTGCTGTTGATTTGAATAACCCCTTGAAAAAAGAAAGTGAAGTTGACAAATTTGCCCATTCCTGCCACCACTAGAGATAATTCTATGCAGGTATTTTGCATGAGGGCTCTCTGTTGCTGGCAACTCTGTTCTACATATTGTTCAATTCTACAAGAGCTGGCTGTGTTGCCGCAACCTTAATGGCTGGCATGCTCACTGCAGCAGGAGGTTTCTGATTTATTAGATTTTTAATCTCACCATTCCTTTAAGGAACTCAATATGCTGTGCATGGTTCTTTTCTTTCCATTTCTTCCTCACAAAAACCCTCTGAGATATAAGTTTGGCTGAGAGGCAGTGACTGCTTCAAGGTCACCCAGCAGGTTTCATGGCTGAGGGCGGACTTGAACTCTGGAATCCAAGATTCTGGTCCAGTGCTATATCATACTAGTAGGATCCTGATCAGGCTTTTGTCTCTGCCATAATAGCAACACAATCCTGTACTTGTTCTCTCAAAAGTTAAGCCCAGGTGAGTTCAGTGGGACTCATTCTTGGATAATTGTGTATTGGATTGCAGCCCAGGTTTGCTGAGTTTGGTGTCTTTTACAGCCTGTTGTTATGCCTGCTTAAGTTCCTTTGAATTCCTTCGACTGACTTGATCTACACCCTATGCACTTTTTAAAATGCTGGCTCTTTTTGGGATTTTTAATTGGGTTGTTGTTTATTTTTTGATTTTATGTATTTGATATTTTATGAGAACCGCCCTGAGACCTCCGGGTACAGGGTGGTATAATAAATAAATAAAACATTTTTTTACTTACTCTTGGGTAATTTTGCAATGGTTTGCAATGTTAACCTTTACAGTGGCACATTTAACTATTTGTGTATTTTAAATAACATGTGGAATAAGCTTATTTCATTTGCCTCCCCTGTAGCTTTCAGAACTCTTGACAAACACAAGGCAATATTGTGAGTTTGAGCCAGTTTTGCAGGTAGCACGTAATGTGAAGCCAAACCACAGTTTAGTGTGAAAGAGAAAACATGCAGGTTCTCAGAGAGAAGATCTTGGCTACCTCACTCCCCTACTGATCCTGCTGCTGCTGCTGCTGCATGAGCTACCATGCTACCTGGGGCTTAGCAGTTCATCTGAATCCTGGTCTGGCTGTAGACAAACCATGAGCAATAAAACAAGGACAAACCTTGGTTACAACTTGTGGTTTCTCTGAAGTGAAGCAAACCATGAGCGCAGGTATAATGCTGAGCCAAACCATGGATTAGCCTTGGGTGGTGCAGCAGGAGTAGGACCTGGGCAGGAGTACATTGCCCATGGTTATTTTTTCTCTCTAGGAACCCACAGATTTGTTCCTCCATACTAAACCATGCATCACAAGCAAGCCAGATCATTGTTTCCTTTTACAAACAACAACAACAACAACAACAACAACAACAACAACAACAACAACAACAAACCTGTTCAGCTATTCTTAAGCTGTGGTAGTTTGTGGCTCCATAATGTAGGGGTTCTGCATTCATGAATATATTAACTTGCAGAATTTATGGGTGAACCTCACCTTGTAACTGCCACATCCCTGGCTGTGAGACTTGGGTATATGTTCCAACTGATTATGATGAATTTTCCCACAATTTTCCTACTAAATCACAATGCCTTGCTTGATCTGGTTTCCTCTAAACTCGTTAGTATCTTAACATTCTGTACTCCTTAGTATCTTAACATTCTTAACATGAACACACTTGGAACCAAAATTTCCAAAGCACCTTCAGTCTAGTTTGCAGCCCTAAAGTATGGCAGTATTTTGGTGTCTTAAAAGGATGATCTAAGCACTTTGTGGACCATTCTGCAAGGTGTTTCTAGCAGCATGCAACCACCTGGTTGTGAGTGGGAGTTGGCATTCTTTCCTCAAGGCTTGTGGAGACCTGTTGCCATCAGCTGTCCAGGAAGAATGTCGTAGAGCATCTTTGTGCTGGAATGTTAACAGCTTTCTTCAGTTGTGATAGGGATCTAGGGTGATGAGACCTTCAGAAGCTGGTAATTTATTTGTGGTGCTTCCCTTTAGTTCAGTAACATGCACCGCATGGCTCTCTGTATCTAATGGATAATTCCATAAGTAAACCATTTCTTTCTCCCTTGGAGATCTATTGTGACAGAAATGTTCATCACATAGTCTGGCTTACCAAAACTCTTTCTGTGAACTTGTGCTTAGTACGCTTGATTTAGAGTCAATTGTGCCTTATGTTGCTAAGTGACACAATTTTTAAAGCATGTTGTTGGAAGGATGGAGTCCATGAAATGTATATAATGAGGGAAATCCTCATAGCGAAACTTATGGCAAGTAGTTTTCAGTTCTGTTTGGCCCTTTTGACACCAAACCATACCATGTTTGCTGAGGTTTCCAAATACTGGTATCATGCAGTTTTGTTTTTTGTTTTTGTTTAAAATAATGTCTGCTTAGTAGGGTATAACTACTGCTGAGTGTCTAAACAAAAAATAATAATTCATATTTTGGAGAGGTGTCAAAATACTAGATAGCATGGAAAAGTTCTGCTTAGCTTTGTGCATCATGCACAGTTTACTAGATTCTGAAATTAAAAGAAGTTTAGGGCCATGTCAAAAGTTTAGCACACAGACACACACGCGCGCGCACGCACACACACACACACACACACACACACAAAGATTTCCTGCTACAAATTAGACAATGAACCCAGAAGTCTATAGGTTTTTCCAGCAGACCAGCTGATTGACCTCAGAGGCTATAGTTGCATACTCCTGACTTCTCAGTATTCTGTACTGTGTCCTTTTTAAACATGCTCGGCAGTTTTTATCTTTGTGGGACTAGTATCTGATTCATGTTGCTATGTACTTTGAAGGCCATGGGTGAATATAGCAACACTGGCTGCTGGGCGATTATTTGGCAAGCTAAGGGAGCAACAAGTTTGCTTCTCGTTCCTTCTGCCCCAAGATCACCAAGATCACTGTGACGTCAGGGAACCTTGAAATGATTGCATAGCGAAAGTTCAAGCACTCCCTACAGTTTCCCCAGTTTGAGACATGATGTGATTTGTCTCATCGCTACCATCTCTACGGCTGCTACATCGCAATCATAGTAGGTCAAAACACATTCTGTGTGGCAATGACAATTGGTTTACCAACTTGTAGCCTTCTAGATGAAACTGGAGACTTGTGAATGATGTCACTGGCCACTATAGGAGTTCAGTGTATGCTCTAGGTCCAAGTTAGAGGACCAGAGTTATCTCCATATTAGGCTGCTCTCTGACTCAGATGCTAGTCTAGCCGGCTGACAAAATCCCCTTAGATATCAAAACGACTCTTGGGCTTATACATAATAGGCTTCCGAGGATAACATGTTTGCATTTTTGGCTCATTCAGGGCAAAACAGAACTTTATAACTGTCGGAATCCCAATAAGTCTAGACGCATTACAAGGTTAGATCTCTGGTAGGTATTTTTCTGCAAAGGCTTAAGCATTGTTTGCTAAAACATTCCATAAACTATTATGCTGCAAGTTTGTGGCCTCCAATACAAGTATTTAATGTATCTTTAAACATAGCAGTTCAGATTATACTGTACTTTGATTCCATTTTCAACATGTTTGGGCCCCTCTGCTAGTTCTGAAAGGAAGAGGGGGAAAGTTATCATTTTGAAACCATGGGTTGGCTTTGCATACTAAATTTTTGAATCTCTGACTTTTCAGTTCAGCCCTATTCATATTTTTATGATGAGTTTCCAGAAACTTGGCTAGATTGATGCTTTCTTGTCTGACCACATGGGAAGTTTCTGAAGTGTTACGAACTTCTCCTTGGGTGGTGTCATGGTGATGCTAATGTTAGGCTGAGAGAATGGCCTGGAGGGACATGATGCAGTTCCTGTACTGAAGTGCACTTCCTGTAACCTACCTTCAAGGAAGCCACTTGAGAAATGTAGGTAGTGCTCCTTGGAGGAAGAGTGCAATGCATGGCGATATAGGACTTAAGAAAACAAAATCAAATCAAATGTCTTGTGCATATCCAATAACAAATTTTCAGCTTAGGTTCAACCTTGCTGATGTTGACTTTGATGTTAATAATGTTAGAGGCTGAAGCTTTCCTCTTCTTCTGTTTCATCTGTCTTTAGTGAGCTTAGAGTGTCGCATGAATTGGGGCTGCATTCCCTCAGATTACAACTTTGTGGGAATTGAACATCTTCCTTGAAGTTCGTTTCTTTCTAGACTTATGAGAAGGAAGGGCAACATATCCACCATATTGTATATATTTATTTATTCTTGCTGCTGTCCTCTCCAAATATTCAATATGCATGCACAAAGCACAATTTTTAAAGCAGGATGAGAAACATCTGGCCCTCTAGCTGTTGGCCTCCAACTTTCCTCATCCTTGACCATTGGTCATTTGGGCTGGGGCCAATGGGAGATGGAGTCCAAGGACGTCTGGAGGGCCGCAAAAGTTAAACATCAATGTGGCAATAAGCATTTAAGTTGCTTTTTAATGGTTCCTTTTTCTCCAGTATGGAAATAAACTGTAAAGGTACTGCACGTGTGTTACTTTGAAATACAAGCTGCAGCAGAGATGACAGCGGCAAATGTGATAAAATGTGGGGAGCAGCATAGAGATGGGAGGTTTAATTTGGCATTTCTGAATATCTAAATCTCCCCAAATTGAAAGAAAAAAAAGGTAAATGTGTTACTTGGTGTGTCTGGACTGCTGCGGTTTGCTAAATCAGCGTACACAGTATGATTTAGAATGACTGGACATTTTAGCCCTTGTAAACAGCTGATTTCTATTCTTAAATGAAAGTGAGATATATTCAGACAATAGGAATGAAAAAGCTGTAGGTTCCAAATGTAAGTAGAATAAAAAAAATTCGAAAGTGTTCAGGGAGTAGTATATGTGGGATTGTTCCATTTTGACTTTTAAATGTAGCTTGCATGGCTTGCTATGATAGGGGGCTGATAATGGTGACATCAGTGACATACATTTAGGACACAGTTATACCACTTTGACAATCATGGCTTCCCTCAAATAAGCCTGGGAAATGTAGTTTAACCCCCCCCCACAGATCTATAATTCCCAGCACCCTTAAACCAAAGTTCCAAGGATTCTTTGGGGGAAAGCAATGTGTTTTAAATGTGCTGCTGCTTTCAATGTGTGGCGTGGGTGTGAAGGATGATGCAGAACAAAGGAGAGCACTGTGTCATATTAAGAACATAGAGTCATGCCATATACCAGGGCAGCTTGGCATCTGTAGCAGCTCTCGAAGGTCCTTCTAGCTGGAGATAGCATGGATTGAAACTGGGACATCCTTCATGCAACACATATGCAATGATGATTACCTAAGAATTAGGGTTAAGTGAACCCTTGTGAATCAAGTTGTGCTGCAGGGCCTGAAAGCTACCCGGTTTACTTCATGACTGCCTCTAGCTGTGACCCCTGCTGAGTAGATTTGAAATATGCTTGTAAGGTGGCATTGTGCAGGGTGAAGGGAGACATTGACAAGATCTGCCTCTAAATAACTGGGAAACAATGAATACCAGTGGTAGCCAGTTTAAAATTGGTGAGTGTGTATTTAAGGAGCTTATTTAACTAATCCCTCCTCCAACCTTCTTCACTTTTGCAAAGAAGCACATAATGTTTTGGGTAGGGCTGAGGGCAACCATGCCAAAAGGCTGAGTTAGCTATAAAGTAGAACACTCCGGCAAATAAATCTAGCTCCAGCGTTGTAGACAAAGGCATATTGCAGATTTGTTGCCATAGCTGCTGTGTAAAATCTGACCTTAACTGCAGTAACACTATGTTAGAAAGAACTAGATAATCAGTTTTCTAAAATTAGTGTGTTCCCTACTTAATAAGCTGGTATGAGCAAGATATTTAATGAAATATTATACTTGGTTACAATACGCCATGGGACTGAAATACTTTGGATCTATGGGGAGTTGAGCTCAGGACGGCTTAGCCTCACTTATAGCTTCATAAAAGCCATTAAAAGGGCATAATGAAGTGTGACTCTGAAAATAATGTTCAGGTGGTCTGAGTATCTTCCCTGAAAGACTAACGGTGGAATCCAGTGTAGCGCTAAGGATTTCTGCTTGAGCAATGGGACATTCCCTGTCTCCTCCTGCATGCCCCCCAAATCTGTTGTAAATATTTCCCCAGCCCTCTGGAGCTCATTTGGGAAGGGGTCAGGGTATATCATAAGGTTACCAGACATCCCTGTTTTGCGGGGACAGTCCCCGGATTTACAAATCAGTCCCCTGACAAAATCCATCTATTTAGTAGGAAGTTGAAAAGTGTCCCCGGATTCATTGAAAAAAATCTGGTAACCTTAGTATATGCCAGAGAGGAGAGAAGGAAAAGTCCTGATTCACAAATGGGGAAATCCTTCTGCTGATAGGATGATACAGTCGTACCTTGGAAGTTGAACGGAATCCGTTCTGGACGTCCGTTTGACTTCTAAAATGTTTGAAAACCAAATTGCAGCTTCTGATTGGCTGCAGGAAGTTCCTGCAGCCAATCAGAAGCCCCGGAAGCCCCGCTGGATGTTTGGCTTCCAAAAATAGTTCGCAAACCGGAACAGTCACTTCTTGGTTTGCGACATTCACGAGCCAAAAAGTTTGGGAACTAAGCTGTTCGAAAACCAAAGTACGACTGTATATTGTTAACAAATCTGTGTAGGCCAATCCTAGTCATTATCTACTCAGGAGTTCTATTTAATGCACTTACTCCCAGGGTTAGGACTGCAGCCTACAATTTCAGGGACTATAAGTCCAGAATCCTGCACAAATTTGGTGTACGCAGGTTGCTCACCTTTAGCTTTCTGAATTAGGGATACAGTATTCAGAACACAACAAATTGACATTTTCAAGGTTGGTTCCCTGATGTTCCTTCCAGCTGAGATTGTAACATACCAAAACAAATAAAATAAAATAAAATAATAAACAACTGACAAAACACATGGTTGTGTACAGAATGTTCAGTTCTCAGCATGCTTATCACAGACAACATAACACTATACTTACTTAGCTTTGTTTTATTTTTAAAAAGGAATATTTCCTTTCCTCTCTCAAATAAGCACTTTTGAAAGAGGAGACAGGATTGTTTGAAAATCATTAAGGCAAGTAATCCTTCCATATACGTGTATGCACACTGTTACTAGTAGGACTGTTAGTTCCTGAAATATGAATTCATACAAAGTATGACTGGATTGCATCCTTGCTATCTGTATTCATGATGCATATATGTTCAGATTTTACAATAATATATCCAAATGTTTTAGTATATTTCCTTTTTTTAGGAAAGGGGAAAACCGTGAACAAAATATGGGGAAGGAATGCATGTATGTGTGAGAAGTTTTACCAATTTGTACAAGTACAGTACAAATGATGGCAGGCTCTGCAATTCTCTTTATGATCCCACCTCTGTACTACAGTGAGTAAGCATTCATGGCCTGATACTCTCACCACTTAATACATTATTACACTAAGTGAAACTAATGGCATCACTACCTGGTGCATTCAACAATTATTTATTTATTTTTAAATTTTCTATACTGACCTTCATCTGATGATCACAGGGTGGTTTACAATATAAAAACACAAAAATACACACTATAACAACGAACAGAACAATAACCTTCCCCTCAGATTAAAAGGCCATTGACTTCCTGCTTTCAATGTTGTTCTGCTTTTCCCCTTTGTCTTCTCTTTCTCTCTACAGTTTCAGTACACCTGCTTGTGCAACTGTAATTATATCTGTATAGCAAAACCATCCAGTCCTTGACTTCTGTCCTTGAGTATGCTGGCTTCAGTCATTTTGTTATGCAAGCTATGAAAACCTGCCTGTCCAGTTTGTCTGTGCTGGAGACTTTCCCTGTATTCAGTGCGTAAGCTCTGGAGGTGAATTTATAGTTTTCACTAACAGCATAGCAAACCACAGAACGAATGTTGTGTCTTCAAAGATAAACAGCTTTTACACAAACATTAGGTATGCTTCGGTTGCAGAGCATCTATACCCCATCTATTGTGACTTACTGGTGGATTTCAGCTTGGGGGAAAATAGGACTTTCAGAACTTACTTAACCATCCTTAATAGTTAAGGAATATAGTGCATCACCAAGTGGCCCAGTGGTGGATTTTACTTGCCAACACTTTGGGCATGTCCTGATGGTTGCTTCACTCCCCTCTGATTTTAGATGCCAAAGCTCCTTGCATTGCATGTTGACTGCAGTAACCGACACAAAGCAATTTATTGAGGCTGTTTTCTCTTTTCTCTGCTGCAAGGAGTTACTGCTATGTGTTAAATAAGCAAAACTGTTCATCCAGCGGACAAACATTTGATAAAGCAATTGTTTCAAATTCGAGTCAGTTCTCTGAAATTATGAGAGTTCATAAATAGAAACCAGTGGCTCCATAGTTCTATGAACAAAGGGCCATGTATCTTTGGCTTGGCTTTTGTGTTGGCTCTTAATTGCCACCTCCCTCACCCCCCCCCCCGAGTGTTGTGGCATGTGCCAAGAACTCAACGGAAGGGAGAGGTGTTTCCTTAGGCTGCACATTGGGCTTCTACTGAAGGGAGAGCAAAACCTATTTTTCCCAAGTTCTCTGCAAGTCATGGAGAGTTTGGAGAGCAAATCTTTCTGCTTGGGCTGTGGGACAGGAGTAGCTGTTGGAGTGAGGGAAAGGCAAATGTCACTGTTGACTTATCTAGTAGATTTGTGGAAGCCTCACATGCTGCAACTGTTTGCCTGCATTTATTTATTTATTTATTTTGAAAATTGATACCCAGTCAAAATCAGATCTATCACTGATTTTTGATTCATTTTTTGATCGAGCAATATTGCCTTGCAGGATAGATTTATGGCTTCTGGTACCTTCGTGGAAGACCTAAAGCTCCATTAATATATGCGACCCCCTAAGATTTCTCCTACACATTTTGAAAACTGAGACCTTGACTGAAACTATTCAACTGATTGTTCTGTAAAATAGGGTGCGTAACTGGATTGAATCCTTGTCCTTTTTCACTTTGAGTTTTGGCAGCTTCTCTTTGTACCCCCTGCCTTTCAACGTAAGCTAAAGATGTATTTTAACTGCCAGTACTGTACCTGGCAATAGAGATATAATTTTCTTCAGCAGGTGATGGATGCATGATTAGCATCTTAAGCACGGACAAAGTAACATTCTGTCCTCCATCAGAAGACAGAATTCTTCTATTAAGCAGCACAATCTTTTATTTTAAGCCAAATCTTTTATTTAAGCTATATTTTAGATAGAAAATATAGACTAGCTTGAGTTTAATAGCATGTTTTTATTCTTCCAAGGGGCTGATGGATTTTGTCCACTGTACTGTATTAACAGAAGATTGGTTAGACTGGGAGGTAGTGGCTGGCCCAAGGTCACTCAGTGAGTTTCATGGCAGAGTAGAGTTTTGAACCCGGGTCTCTTTTGCCCGTGTCCAACACTTTACTCAGTACGTCACACTGGCTCTCAACAGTGGTACTTAATAGTTCCTTGGCAGCAGTTCTTCATGTATAGCCAGGCTAAACATACCTTAAATAACCCTCACTTTGGCATAGGTTTGCTCCACTAGCAGATGAAATGGGTTTCTCCTTCTCTGTATTGCCTTGGTACATGAGTTGGTGTTCAGAAAAGTTAAGGGCAAAGGACAGAGGCTGTGATGCTAAAAGGAGGCAAAGGAGGATCAGGCAATAGGCAAAAGGGAATAGAGTGCAATTGGTCAGCAGCAGCCAATTAAAACTAGAGATTTGAGTTGCCATTTGGGGGAATTGTGTGCTTTGCCAGGATGAAGTAGCTATAGGGCTAAACTTTCTATCCCTGAGAGAGAATGTATGATGATGATGACGCTAATCATAATCATAATCATATTTATACCCTGCCCATCTGGCTGGGTTTCCCCAGCCACTCTGGGCTTCTTACAGTATACTGTATATAAAAACATAGCAAAACATAGTATATTAAGATTATATAGTATGGATGTGCATAATATTTCTGAAACCAGGATATTAAAATTTTAATAAGATTAAGCTAACTTAATTTTGGATAAACTTCATCAGAATCTATTTTGTATGATATCCAGTGGTGAATGGAATTTAAATATTTTTGACTTGGTAAATTTGTTTTTTCATTTGAAAATTGGAATCATTGGGTGAAATACAACACCACCATCTCTTTCAGTTGTTCTACCTATACAAGGATTTCAGCTTGCCAGGTAGAACTATCCCTTCCACCCCCGCATGCTGTTCTAGGGGTTCTCCTGACTGCCCCAAGCCAATTTTGGAGGGATGCAATTTTTTTTTGGGGGGGGAGTCCCATGACACAAGTGGAAGTCCTTGCACAAGGCTTCCACTGATAGGGCTGGTTATGTAAATCTCGCCCAGTGTGTTGTATTCAGTGTAAGTCCTACTTTGAGTAGATCCACTAAAATTAAGGCATGATTAATGAAATAGCAATGTTAGAATATAAATCTGCATAAAGCCGTTTCCAGAACTATAGAAACAAACCTCACATCAAGTAATGGCTAACTGAAATAGGAGGGTTTTCAATGTCTTATTTAATATTACAACTGAAGGGCCCAACTGTATATTCTTGGAGAAGGGACTAATAAGACCCTATCCCTAGCGCCTGCCAGTCTAACTGATCTTTAAAGGTGACCCACAAGCAAGAGTTTGGATACTAATCTTACAGCACAGGGAGATTCAGATGGGTGCAGGTAGTCCTTCTGGTCACAAACAGTTTAACGAAGAAGCAGGCTTTGTTAAAAGGGTGTTTCCCCACTGCTTGCTGCCTTTACTTTATTATTTAATCGTTGATGATGCCTATTGCTCATCATGCTTAAATATAAAAGATTGCAGAGAGTTCCAAAACAATCTATCCAAACTGGGTGAATGGGCAGTTAAATGGAAAATACAATTCAATCTGAGCATGTGTAAAGTGATGTACATTGGGAACAAAAAAACCAACCCCATTTTTTTTTAAAAAAAACCATATGCTAGTGAGATATGAATTGGTGCTGGCAGACCACTAAAAAAACCTCAGGATCATAGTGGATAGCTCAATGAAGATGTTGACCCAGTGTGCGACAGCTGAAAATGAACTGGCAACCAGTGCCACTGTTTTATCACAGGGACTATATGCTTTCTGAATGGAATCTGGCCACTGCATTTTCGACCAGTTGAATTTTCTGAGTTGTCTTTGGAGGGGAGTCCTGCATAGTGCGTGGTAATGATCCTGTCTGGAAGTTACCAGAGCACGGAGTACAATGTCCAGGTCATCTCTGTTCAAAAGGAGCTGGAGCTGGAAATAGGCAGCCATAGCTACTGAGGCCACCTGAGCCTCTAGTGACAATGTCATTGCTTTTAAGGAAAATGTAGGTTTTTAGATAGGAAATCAGATTTTAGCTAAATGGCGTAGGATTAAAACGGGAGGATTAAAAGCTAAAACTTGTGCTTGAAGCTCAGGGGTCAATCAATTTTTGCAAACAGCTTCAGTAATAAGTCAAGTTTCTGGCTTTAAATTTTGAGATTTTCTTTTGCCTGGAAGGAAACCTTTTCCGTGGGAGGCCTAATATCAGATGGTGGCATTTTAATTGGGAGCCAGTTTTCTTCTGTGGTAGCGAACAGAAATTGGCACAGTACGGTGTAGAATGAGATATCAAATGTCACTGCTGATACAGTCCTGGTGGACTGCTTTTGAAGTAGGAGGACCTTGTTAGTTCTCTAAAACACTTAACAGCAAGAAAACAAGTGGTGGAACACCCAGTGCAAGAGTTTCTGTTTCCTGTTCTCCTTCTGCCCTTTCCGTTGCTCACACACTTCATGTTAATTTAGCTTATTCAGGATGCAGTTCTCTACCCGTTTCCCCCAAGAGGAAACCCTGTTGAATTCAGCAGGACTTGCTTCTGTGTAGAGGAGATGATGATGATTTATTGAAATTATATACCGCCCTATACCTGGGGGTCTCAGGGCAGTTCACATAATAAAATAAAGATATGAAACCACAAAATACATGATAAAAATAATGTGGGATGAAGGAGAAGTTCGCTTGGTTTGCATTTTGATGTGAACCTGTCGATTTTGCTCTTTGCACAGCGATACTTTGAATATTGTAAAGCAGTTCTCCAGCAACAAAAAGCATCCAACCATATGTATTGGGGAGATAGCAGGCAAAAATAATAGATGGAATGGCTTGTAAAACGTTCATGAGAATGAGTATAATTTTTCATGCAGGTTTTTCTTTATTTCAATGAAGTTTGTCCACTGATGGAAAAAATGAGGTAAACTGTACAGTACTTTAAAACCGAGAGAAACCAAAATGCATAGATTTGTTCATTTCTACTTTTGAATAGACACATATAGAATTATCTTTCAGTCTTTTATCCTAATGTCATCTGGTGGCTAACAGTTTGTCAAACAAACAAACAAGCCACCAATAACCTATAGTACTAAAAGCATAAAAGCCACTTAGCTAAAATGAAACAAAAATGTAACTTTAAAAATAGTAAAATGCCCCAGTAACTCAAAAGTAGCCCTAATACTCCTTTTGAAATAGGCACAGGCTCAGGCGAAGTCTTCAGAGGCAGCGAATTCTGCATTGATTTTATCTTCGTGTCCTTGATGTTCTAACATGGCAATGGTATCAGGGGTGAATTCAGAAATCTATAGATGTGCAAAGCCTTGCAGCTCTGCGTTTGAAAATGGTTGGACTTGTATTTTTTCACCTGAACGTCCTTTGCATAGTGCATAGTGAGACAAGCATGCTATAGAAGGCAGAAGTACATTGCAAGATCCCTGTTTTTATTCTGGTACTATTCTGCAGCAGTGGAAATGTTCTGCGATACGAGCTAGTAAAAAATGCTCGAGATAAGCTCTGCACCTCCACCTCATCATCAGCAACCTGTGTGGCCAATAATACTGTCAGCACATTTTAAATCCTAGGTCTCAAAGACCAAGAAGAAAGAGGATGCTGGTCGCAGTCTATGAAGACTGTAAGATGCAGCACCTCAGATTAACCTGCAAAGGAATTGACAAACAGTGAAGTTCATGCTAAGTTGTGCATCTTGTTCTCTGTGTCTCACACCTGAAACCAGTCTAATTGCCACATTTTGTAGCTTCTCAACAGTTTTAAAAGCCAGCCTCACATGCAATATATTAGTCTGGTCAGGGGGTTCCCGGGGCATACATAATAAAAATCCTCTCTTTTTTAAAAGGAATTTACAAATCCACTTGTTGATGAAACATGCTCCTGGACACTACCTGCACTTGGGCATCCCAGAGAGACCTGGATTTAGGAACATTCTCAAATCACACATTAGTTCTTTCTGGGAGTATTATCTAATCTTTAGAGCAGGCATTTCCACCATCAGTCCTGGAGTGTCAACAATTGAGACTCTTTCCATTAAAGCTGATCAGGGAGGCCCTGGGCATCTTTGCTACTGACTTTGAAACGCCTGCTTGATCTTTCCATTAAAGCTGATCAGGGAGGCCCTGGACATCTTTGCTACTGACTTTGAAATGCCTGCTTGATCTTTCCATTAAAGCTGATCAGGGAGGCCCTGGACATCTTTGCTACTGACTTTGAAATGCCTGCTTGATTTTACCCTCTATCACAGGACTTCTGTTTATTGTTACTGAGAGACTCACGTCAACCATGTTTCATCTTAAACACTGAGCAACTGATTCCTTCAGGAGGCAGCCAGAGCTACTCTTATGTTTCTTCTCTCTCTCCTAATGCTCAAGCACAGGGGTAGCCAACCTGGTGCCCTCCAGATATTGTGGACTACAACTCCCATCAGTCCTGACTACTTGTCACACTGGTCGGGGCGGATGGGAGTTTTAGTCCACAACATTTGGAGGATACCATGTGTCTAACCTTGCTCTATCGCAATCCTCTTGTCTTTTGCAAATTAGCCCCTGTTCATTCACTGTTCCTGTCTAGTGGGTAAAATGGACATATTTTAAATTAGAAGCATGCATGGTCATATAGTGTGAATTCTACACCCTGCTTTATTTATATCCTGAAAATATGATGGGTAAAGTGTTGTGTGAATATTTGTAGAAAATTGAACCAATAGTTGATGGAAAGGACTCTCTTTTATTCAGAGACCTGTTAATATGCTCAGCATTGTCAAGGGTTTCTGCAATATCTTCCCACCTAGTATAGCATGTGATGTAAAGGTAAAGGTAAAGGTACCCCTGCCCGTATGGGCCAGTCGTGTCCGACTCTAGGGTGGAGTGCCCATCTCACTTAAGAGGCCGGGGGCCAGCGCTGTCCGCAGACACTTCCGGGCCACGTGGCCAGCGTGACAAGCTGCATCTGGCGAGCCAGCGCAGCACACGGAACGCCGTTTACCTAAGCGGTCCCTATTTATCTACTTGCACCTGGGGGTGCTTTCGAACTGCTAGGTTGGCAGGCGCTGGGACTGAGCAACGGGAGCGCACCCCGCCACGGGGATTCGAACCGCCAACCTGACGATTGGCAAGTCCTAGGCGCTGAGGTTTTACCCACACCGCCACCCGCGTCCCTAGCATGTGATGTAGCCTATGTTTTAAAATAGCATGCATCAATCCTGTCATAAGTGAGAGGCACTGTAAGTCTTCTACGATGCTCACACTGTAGAAGCTTTCTTTGGGGAACCTTCAAATTAGGCCCCAGTTCTTTGATGCATGTTTTCGCAGTGTTTCAGTGGCGAGCCTCTATATGGGGAACCGTGGGAACACCAGATGTGTGGGGAGAAGCTTGAGCCACTGACTGGCTGCTCAAACAGGAAATGCAAGTTGACTGCTGGTTCTGTTTCTCTTGGTTGACAAATGTCTTAGGCAGCTTCCCAGAGCAATATACTAAATGATTGTGCTGGAGGACAACTTAATGTTGAATCATACTTTAACCACATTCTCATTTCTTTGACCCAGCTTAGCCGCTTCCTCTCTTTTTGCTACCACCCATGTATTTATATTCTTATGGCTTATCCTATTTACTGAAATATAGCTTAATATCCTGAAAGTGATATGCAGAAATCACTTTTGTTTTTAAGGCATTCAAAAGATGTGAGACATTGAAGCACATTATCATTACTGTAAACGTACATCCATTAAACAGGACACCTTTTTAAAATCCTGGTTTATAAGGCTCTCTTAATTTGAACGCTCCTCATATTGAAGTGGTTCAGCAAGTAGGATTTTCAAAGATTGTGCTATTTAGGGCTTTGTAACCGTGAATAGGCAATGAGAATAACTTCATATTATTCTCCTGATGTAGGTTCGAAGCAGAAATCAATTTAGCTTTTGAAAGAAACGTGGTTTCTGAAGAAGTAAAGGTTTTAAAGCTGGCAAAGTGTGCAGTCCTAGTTAAAATTTTGCTGTGGCCTTGAACTTAATTGACAATCTTAGGTAGTTCTTTCTCAGGGCACTACTGTTAACACAGGGACTGCCAATGAAGCTGAATGTTGGAAGATGTAGAGCAGACAAAATAAAGTATTTCTTCACACAGCACATAGTAGTAAGCGGTCTATGCTCCTCAACATTTTAAAAAAATTCCTCAGAATTTATCTTGCAGCATTTACATTCCAAGGTGTGAATACCCTTATGTCTAGAGCATTTTGTATGGTTTTTGCTTAAGTGTTACAGTGGAAATGACAGTCACCTAGAAGAGAGGTGTTAAAGCACTAAAAGAAAAAAAGGGGGGAAACCCCCACAAAAACACAAGTGTCTGATGTAGAGTACAGTGGTGCCTCGCAAGACGAAATTAATTCGTTCCGCGAGTTTTGTCGTCTTGCGATTTTTTTCATCTTGCGATTTTTTTTGTCTTGCGAAGCACGGTGTCGGGAAAGTTTTGGAAAAGCTTCAAAAACCTCAAAAAGCTTTAAAAACCTCAAAAAAGGCTACCACACCGCGTTCTATGAGTTGTTCCTCGAAGTCAAGTCGCAACTGTATTAACGGTGCAAGCCCATAGGGAAAATCGTCTTGCGAAGCAGCTCAAAAAACAAAAAACCCTTTCGTCTAGCGAGTTTTTTGTCTTGCGAGGCATTCGTCTTGCGACGTACCACTGTACTGTATATTGTACTGGAGTGCACTCTGCATTTTAAACTTGCAGTTGTTTATCTAGTGATTGCTTGTATCTCATGAGCAACAACAGCACAAGCAAATATTAAGCTTTAACTACCCTGCTGAAAAGGACAGGATAGGCTGTTTAACTCTAGACTTTAATATGTCCTTCTGTGTCTAAAAATATGTGGTAGCATTCTGAAGCCTGGTTTAAATGCCTTTAGGTCCCTTTTTCTGGCAGACCTTGCTTCCGTTCATGGTTTCTGAACATTTGTTCTTCCCATCTGAGAACCACTCTAATAATGCTGGTATAGTTGCATTTTCTATTATCCAGCTGTCTGATCTTTAGCACACACCACCAAAAAAATAAAAAATACCCACAATGAGGCCTGCTTCTTTCTGGCGTTTAGCTTTCACTTGCCTTATTTGGTAACACTCTGCTCCTTGTTGCTTCTGGAAGGAACTGTTCTGCTAGTTTAGGGACTATTTTCCACTTTCGTTTCCCTTCCTCCAAAGTTAAGGAGATTGTTTTCAGTAATAGGGAAATCGTCAGTGTTAATCAACTTGGATTATTGTGGATAGGAAATAGGCTTGGTGGGAGGTTGTTCTGTGTATATCAGTGTCATTGAACCTTTAAGCATTTGAGAGAATTATAAGTCCACTTAGTCCAATGTCTTCATGCAGGGCACCCATGTCTGCCAGTTCCTCTGAGAATGGCTTTCGGTGTTCTAAAAAGTGCCGGAATAGCTGAGTTGATGATATTGTGCCCCTTCTGTAATTTTGGAAAGGGAATGCTGTGGGCATGTTAAAGCATAAGGCATAGCTGGGTCAGGAGAACACTAAGGACATGTGTAGGCAAACAGTCCAGGTAAGAGCGAAAGACTTGGATCAGACCAAGGCAGAAGAAGAGCTCCTTCCTCCCCCTGCCCTTCACAAGCATGCAAGTAGTGACGGGCCAAAGAGAGCAACACCCTCCACTTGCCTTGCTCCTCTCCTTTTGGGCAATGACATGGAGGCAGTCCACTTGGAGATGGGGCCCATTGCAGGCATCTTTCCCCAGGACCCTAGCGCCAATATGGAGCAGGTAGTGTGTTGGAGACAATCATGGAGCCCTGAGTCAGAGCTGCTTACCAACTTGTCCAAAGTCTCTTTCTGTTTACATTCATAGGGGAAGTTAGAGCTACAGAAATTTTGGAAGCTTCAGTGGTCACAGGTGAGCTTTATATTCCAAGATAGGTTGAAGCTGTGTGGGAACAATTAGACCACTCCCATGTTGCAGTTAGGCCCATCTAGCAGACTTCCCAGAGGCATCTTGACTGGCCATTCTGAGAACATATTAGTTGGAGAACACTATGCTGGATCAGGCTGAAGCCTATGTTCATTTTGCCACACATGGCTTTATTGCACTTAAAACTTTTGGGGTCGTACCTTTTAACAGGTACTTATCTTTCAATATTTGGAGCAATTCAGGTTTTGTTTGTTGACTTTTTATCTCAGATTACAAGAGGGTTGCCAAGTGAGAAACTTTCTCTGTTTCTTTTCGGAAGAAGTGGGAGACTGTTTCAAAGCCACGTCTCTAAAAATGTCTTGATGGAGAAATTCCATGCTAAGTTACAATAATTTCTGATCCTCTGCCAAAAGATTGTAGTTGTTTAATGTAGACTGTCTTGGGCCTCCACTAAGGATTTGAAGGGCTCGGCAGGGCGGGAAGAAGGGAAGAGAAGGGTGAATTCCTCTGAGCTTGAGCAGTTGGGTCTTTCCCTAAAAGCATCTAAAATTAAACAGGAACTGTGCAACATTCAAAAAGCAGCTTTGAGCCATGTTATTCTACAGGTTTCAGAGATATGCAAAAGGGCACTATTGAGCAAAACAGGGAAGTTGCATTAACAAAATAGGGAAGTAGTACTACCAAAAATTTAGTAAGTATGCTTTGAAAATGATAGTATAAAGCTGACCAGTTAAGTAGTAGTTTCAGGGATGTATTTTTTTATCCTGTTTAAGTCTTAATATTAGGCAATGTACTTTATCAGCTTTATAAAATGACCAGTGGGCTTTGTTCATCTCTTGTAGATGTGGAGAAACAGCAGGTTTTGCCTGATCTTTCTTTCTTTCTTTCTTTCTTTCTTTCTTTCTTTCTTTCTTTCTTTCTTTCTTTCACACACACACACACACTTGCATTTTTAGGCAAGAAATTCATGAAGGTGCTGATCATACAAACTAGCTCTTAAATGTTGGGGATTGTGCATGTCACCTCACACAATCAAGACTGCCGATAGAAGTTTGACAAACACTGTCCTTTTAAAACGTAGTTATCTCCTCTATAACTTGCTTCACTTTCTGAGACTCCCCAAGCCCTTTCTAACTATTTGTCTGGTGAGTGTTAGAGAACATCACATGCAGCTAGGTACTATTTAAAGTAAAGGACACCTGACAGTTAAGTCCAGTCGCAGACGACTCTGGGGTTGCGGCGCTCATCTCGCTTTACAGGCCGAGGGAGCCAACATTTGTCTGCAGACAGTTTTTCCGGGTCATGTGGCCAGCATGACTAAGCCACTTCTGGCGAAACCAGGGCAGCGCACGGAAACACTATTTACCTTCCCACCAGAGTGGTACCTATTTATCTACTTGCACTTAGACATGCTTTTGAACTGCTAGGTTGGCAGGAGCAGGGACCGAGTGATGGGAGCTCACCCGGTCGTGGGGATTCAAACCGCCAACCTTCCGATCGGCAAGCCCAAGAGGCTCAGTGGTTTAGACCACAGCGCCACCCACATCCCAGGTACTATTTACCTTGCTGCTAAATATGAAAATACAGAGCAAAGAAATACTGCATTATTATTATTATTATTATTGAAATCCCAGTTTGCTTTACTCATCTCCAACTTTTCTCCATTTCACTCAGTTATCTCTTGGGCCAACTACTAGATTGCATAAAAAAAATAAGTATCTGATATTCTACAAGTAGAGTGCATCAGCTAGGCTCTGTTTTTTTGGCAAACTGTTTCTAGGAGTTCCCAAAATGCCCCCCCCCAGAACTTCTGAAAACACCCACTTATTCATTTACATTGACCTCACTTGCCTCCTTTCTCTCAAACATCCTCAAGGGCCCCCCTAACATTGTCATGTAGCCAAATCTGATTGTGTGTGCAGTGCAGTACATTGGGTTTGCTGTATGACCCTTCTTTGGGTGAGCTGCAGAAAGAGGCCATCAGAGAGAATAATGGTGCCAAACAGGATTGGATGGGGGGGGGGGTAGGGTAGATAATCGCATAAACTGGATTTTTCTTTGGTGGGGGACGGGACAATAGCTGCCCCACCTAGTTTGCTAGCTTCTTTCTGAGAACAAAATGGAGAATATTTGGGCCAGCTCTAATTCTGGTAACGGGGATTCAAAGCTACTGTCCTTTCTCTAGCTGGGAAGGAAGAGTTTGGGTATTCCCACCGTTCTGTCACCAACTGATATATGCTAGTCAAGAGATTGCTGAATATGGTGCATTTGTTTCAAATGTGGCTTTCCTGTTTCTGCTCAGAAGTTTCTACACAGCCTAAATCTTTCCTCCTCCAAAAAGGGGGAAAGTCACAATTGAAATTAGCATACCCTTTGCCACTGACAACGTTATGCATATTTTGTACTTGGTTAACTGTACCTGAATATAAAATACCTTGCAAGAATTACGGTTCTTGTTGAGCCTTTTGTGGCTGTCTGCATTTTTAATGCAAAGTTTCACACTACTACTGAAAGCAAATAAGGAGCGGACAACACTATGGCTACCTTCTCCATTTATCAGTTATTTTCCCTGACCCTTCCCAATCTAGGAATGAAAACGTAGGACAAAACTAGACGTGGCATTTGTCACATAGTTTTGTCATTGAATAGGCTTTTTTAAAAAAGCAAATAAGCTAGTATTTGAGGGATTAGGGTCATGAGTTTGGGTTCGTGAGGGAAAGAGACTAAACCGTTGTCCCTGTCTTGGCCTGGCTTGTCCTCCCACTGTTTTCTAAAAAATCAACTACTTACAGGCAAACCAAATGACAATTTCCCTGCTTTCTTCAGATTTGCATTATCTGAAGCTTTTTTAAAAGAGCTACCCATTTATTAAAGCATCCGTGCAATCAATTGGAAATTGTGGCAGTCGGACCAGGGAAGTCTGTGAATACGAATCCCTCAGTAGAAATATAGAGTGCAGTTTGTTGCCAGACCAGATATGCTTGAGATTCTGTTGCCAGAAAATATTGTTTCTTCCATAGGGATTTTCATGGTATCTCTGGCTAATATTGATATACACAGAGACAGACAGAGATTTTGTTTCTGTCATAAGGATGGGGCAGGATGTTAGCATATATCCACACTGCAATCTCCTGCCTGCCAATCACAGTTCTCCTTTTAATGATTCTATTTCCAATAATTTTGAAGAATATAAAACTTAAATATCTTGAAATAATAACTAGTGTGACTGGTGACCTCAGACTTGCAATTTTTTTGTTTATTTATTTGAAAGGAGCTGTGAACTTAGAATCAACCTGAATTCCTATTATTCTAAATTACTATCGTGGAATGAGAACTGGTGGATTGGTATTTTCATAGGCGCTTAATATATGACCTGCATACTTAAATATATATTGTGAAAAGCATGTGTAACCGATATGAAAATGGAATTTTGCTTCTAAATGTCTTTCTCCTCATGTCTTAAAAAAAAAAAGAAGTCACTTTGCAGGTACCGTATTTTTCCATGTATAAGAGGTGGGGGTTTTTTGCTTATTTTTTTAGTCCAAAATAGGGGTCGGTCTTATACACAGGGGTCATCTTATACACAGAAAAATACAGTCCAGCACTTCACCTGCCCGTTCTACTTCTGATTGGTGTCCACCATCTTCATGCCCTGCTTGGCTCTGAATCCTTCTCCCGCTCCCTGTCGCTAGCTATCGCTCACCCATCTGCTCTGCCTTGCTTCCCTCCCTCAGCGGCAGCACATTTGGGTGAATTTCCTAAAAAAAAAGGTCAACAAGTTTGGGCAATCTCAGGTGTTTAAAATATTGATTTCTTAATTTAGAGTTCAAATAAAATAGGGGACGTCTTATACATGGAAAAATACAGTAGTCTAATCCAGCTGGAGACAGTAACCATAGTTCATTGCAGAGATATGCACATGCAATCCTGTTAAAATTAATGGAGCATCTTACATTGAAATAATGGGTTATAAATATATTTTTAAATTAGCCAGCACCCATAAGTTGACTAATGTTGTAAGTGTGAGTGAGGGTAAAGAACCAGATAATTTATTCATTAAAAAATTGAGGGTTTTATTTTATCATGCATTGGTGCAATAAGGCACAAGTAAATGTTAATCCTTATTTTATATTGTGAACAAATTTAGCATTTCAAACATTACCGGTAATTTAACGTGTTTCAGCCCATTTGATCATTTATTTATGTATTTATTTCCTCCTTTTTGCTCACATTTTTTTTTATATTTATAGCGTTAACTTTATATTATTGTGGGAAATAAGTAAACGGAATATAAGTGCATTTAGAGCTGTGTTGGCCTCTGAGAGATGCTTGCCCAGCCCTCTCTTAAGTGTGTTTGAAAGGAAATCCTAGAGTTTCTGAAAGTGGCTTGTTCCATCTGTTCAAGGGTCATCGTATTTAATAAAACGTTTCTAATATTGTACCTTTTGTACAATATTAGACTTCCCTGACAGTGTTGCTTACTGCCAATACTGCTACTACTACAATTTACCTGGATAGGGCTGCAGGTGGGCATGGCCGTGGCAAAAGTTGGGGCTGAGTGGATACACTGCCGGGAGTCCAAGATTGGCTCATCACTCACACTAGATTCAATCTCCTTGAGGCTGCCTCTGTTCCTCTGAAAGGCTCCCTTCAGCTTTCCCCTGAAGTCTTCCTTCTGGTCAGGTAACTTGAAGATTCCCACAAAAATATTGCAGTTGCCTCCTCTGAAGTCTTCCTGTGGCCAGCTGTTGGCAACCGCAGCTCTGGTCAGAGGCTATCCTAGAAAACTGTCTCTGGAGACTTCCTGTCCTTTCTGGCCTCTCAGCTTCTGCCTCGACGCTTATTGACTAGCCCCCTTCCCTCTCAAACAGTGCTCTGCTTGCCCTTATGGTATTTCCAGTCAGATCCCTCTGGCCAGTCATTAGGTTCTCCTTGGAATTGTGAATCTGTGGCAACTAAGAACTGATGATTTATTTTATTTTTTAAAATAGAATCTCCACTATCATAATCTGACCCTTTCCCAACTCTCCTTTCTTGTATAAAAGCCAAGTTCTGGGGTTAATTGCCATCACAGAATACCTTCCAAGTATGTAAAGACCTTTAAAAAAAACCCCACAAACCAACAGCCTAGCTGTTTCTTGGAAAACTGCCAACTGAACCCCTATGCATTGCATCTCTTCCTGGCTTTAGTCAGAAATCAACTGACAGTTTATCTCTTCATACAGTTCACTCTTTACCAGTGTTACAATGTAACAACAGGGTTTTGTTATAAATATCCTCTCACATTGCAACTGTTTCTTCACATCCTTCTGGTAATTTAAATACATGGTTTTGTTTTCCGTATGTTATATTTATTCTTTGTATGGCATCCACTGATAAGTTATGAGCTATCAACATGTCTCTTTCAATGCTGTAACTTTTTAAATGGCGAGCCTGAGGTGAATGAAGCACAAGTTAAGCTGCTATACACACACACACACACACACACACACACACACACTAAAAACAATAACTGAAAAGTACATCCAGGTGGTGCTGTCGTTTTACTGTCAAATATCAGTTAAATCAGTTAAATATAGTCTGGTGCTTAAAACATGGGAAACCAGGTGTCAGGTTAGCAAACTGGGGGAAAACAATTCAAAGTTGCAACACTATCACAGAACTCACCCCTTTTTCCCCCTGGGAGCATTCAGACAGAGAGATTGTGGTGTTAGTTTTCCTGCTTATAATGCTAGCACTTCTGTCCTTGCTTCTAATGTCCGTTACACACTGCATTACCTGTTTCCTTATGGAATTGTGGCTTTTTAAAACTGTGCCCAGTAGAGTCTCCCTCCCTTGGAATGTGTGAGCAATAGGAATGGGTGGTGCCTCCCTCCCTTGCTGCTTCTCAGAGTGGTGGGGAAAGGGCAAGAAAGCATGATATTCTCTCTACTGTGCAACCTGGAGAGAGAATGAGTAGGCAGGTGGAGGCAATAGCTGTCTTGGTCATTCTTGCATGTTTTGGGCCCAACCCATGGTATTACCCAGAAGTTCTACTACAGAAATGAGGAATATGTGGATCTCCAGATGTTGCAAGACTACAACTCCCATAATTTCTGACCTTTGGCATTCTGGCTGAAGCGGATGGGAATTCGAGTCAGTCAACTTCTGGAGGACCACAGGTTCCTTAGCTTGGTCTAAAATCTGTGCAAACTTAAATACGCTCCAGTTGGTTGGGAAATATTTTTGTCCCCTGATTCTCCCAAGTTGCTGCATTATTACATTCCTGGAAGTACCATTTGCTGATTGCTAATGGCAAATGAATACATTTCTTTCTTGGGTAGAAATGAAGATTCTTTGTGGCTGGCACGTTGATTACAATTTTCAATACAAAAATACCAGCCTGAAGTGTACCTTCTGTGTTAGTCACAGCTGTCAATCTCGGCAAATCATTTGGATGTAAATTTGAAACATTAGTGTCTGGGGAAAAACTCAACTTGAAAGCTTAACCCCTCTTCCATTTCCTTCTTTTTAAAGTCAAATATTCTTGCTTTGGGACGCGGGTGGCGCTGTGGGTAAAACCTCAGTGCCTAGGACTTGCTGATCGTAAAGTCGGCGGTTCAAATCCCCGCGGCGGGGTGAGCTCCCGTCGTTCGGTCCCAGCTCCTGCCCACCTAGCAGTTCGAAAGCACCCCTAAGTGCAAGTAGATAAATAGGTACCGCTTTATAGCAGAAAGGTAAACGGTGTTTCTGTGTGCGGCACTGGTGCTGGCTCGCCAGTTGCAGCTTCGTCACGCTGGCCACGTGACCCGGAAGTGTCTTCGGACGGCGGCACTGGTGCTGGCTCGCCAGTTGCAGCTTCGTCACACTGGCCACGTGACCCGGAAGTGTCTTCGGACGGCGCCGGCTCCCGGCCTCTTGAGCGAGATGAGCGCGCAACCCTAGAGTCGGTCACGACTGGCCCGTACTGGCAGGGGTACCTTTACCTTTACCTTTTTATTCTTGCTTTGTTTTTGTTTTGATTTATGGCATTGGGAAGGGGTTGTTGTTGTGATCATGGTCAATAAAATGGAAATTCTATTCTTCTTTTCTGCTCTTTCTTTTGATCTAGAAGAATCTCAAGGTGGTTTACCTAAAATGCAATGTACATCCTTCTATTCCTTGTTCCATACTTCACCCCACCCCCATATCCAGTTCGCATTAGGCTGTTGCCTGGATGCCTGCTTCTTACTTCCTCCTCTGGCCCCTAGGACTGAAGTATTTTCATTGTCCAATGACAGGATTATGTTTGGAGATCTTCTGTATCTAAAACCCTGCAGATTATCTTTCTGAAATGAGTTTAGGATTGTAATTGTGCGGGTAGGATAGTAAATAACTTTCAGTGATAAGATCCAGGTGACTTGTTGTTCCAGGTCCAAATGATTTGAGCCTTGAGCCATCAATGTATTTTTTCTACTGAAGAGTATTGGGACTGACTACCTGCAGAATAGGATAATAGGTTAGATTGGCTCGTTTCTTGTCTTTTCAATAACTTGATGTGGGATACTAAGATCCCTTGAAGTAAGTTTCCCCCCTTAATTTAGTAAGAGGCTTCAGATGATCCTATATCTGCTTATTAAGCTGAAACAATGCACAGGCCTTTTACTCATGCACAGAGCCCCGCCATGCAAGCTGTGATTAAATTTCTTAATTAACCATCGTTTCCTGTTTTGTCCGAACTGGGGGACTATGGTTAACTGCTCTAGGAGAAACCAGGATGTTAAGCCATATTTTGAAGTTGATTATGCAACTGCATATAACATTGCATTGTCTATTGCATTACATAATGAACAGCCTAAAGTTTTATTTCTGCATAATTGCAAAGAGGCACTTGGAACAGCTGTTCTATTTTTCACTTTTCTGGCAGCTAGAAGTTCTAATGGTTACTTGGAGCACTCAATTCTGAAAGAGCTTGATTTAATTTTTGTATTATCTGTTGCTTAGCAACTGATGAGGGGAAAATTTGTTCTGATCTAGGGAGAATCTCTTTTCCTTTTCTCTCCCCCTTTCTGAAGCAGTTATATCTAATTGTGGCTTCCCAAGTTGTTGGTGGAAATAGCATCTTGAACTTGCTAAAACACGTTCTATTTAAAAACCCTCACTGCTGAAACTTACAATACATTAATATATTTGCTTCATGCCACAAATACAAGCAGCAGTCAGTGATTGACAACCTAAACCCCATAAGCAGCCCTTAGAAGGTCACATACTTATCTCTGTTCTTCTTGCCATGTTGCCACTGCCTGCATAAATGGTTAAATGTCACGTGCTTGCTCACTGGTGCTTATGGCAAAACAGAAGGAAGTCATAGGTATTAAATGCCCAGAACCTGTCTACAGTTGCCTTTCTCTCTCAGCTTGAAAAGCCTGATGGCATAGTCATGGGTCCTTTAAATTATAGCTGCTCAGAAGATTGGTACTGCTGTGAGGGATGGCAAAGTAATCTTTACTTTGGATGTAGAGATGAAACTTTGCACATTAGTGGCACTCACACATTCTATGGTGGAATGTTAAGCCAGTTGTAGAAGAGAGTATTGCAACTTGTATAAACCTCTGCGAGCAAACAACTATTATAACCTTTTTAGTATTTGTCTGTTGGCATAAGTAGATTTGGCCCATAATTCCTGTTTAGGTCCATTTATCCTATTTAAATACATTGCTACAAAATGCAATTATTTTGGTGTTTGAAAAAGCGTTTCTTGCTTGACTAGATTTTGTTAGTTTTAGCCACAAGCTGTTTTAGCTGTAAGCTGGAACAAGAAAATGTCAGACCAAAGGAACCACTTAAACAATAAGTAAATCTAAGTGATCATGGAACCAAAGCATAAACAACAACGTTAAAATGTACACAGCAATTTGCTCGTAAAGAATGAAGCTATTTTTGGTGTGGTTTTTTTAAAAAAATAAAATAAAAGCTTCCATCTCAGCTTCATTCAAGCCACAAGAGGTTTGCCATTGTTTCACAGCTGCCAAGGCAAAAGTTTCCATAGTTTCAACTCCTGTCATTGTTTTCACTGACCGGGATAGATTATTCTTTCTGCTGGTCTGAATAATTTTCTTAATTTTTCAGTAGCTTATTCATTGCATTTTATGAGATATAACCCAATCTCTCCACAGGAACTATGGAAATAAAAAACATATCAGGTGAGGGATATCAGATACCTGATAACATATCAGAGCCACCGTCTGTCCCCATTTTAGTTGCCTTCCATGATTTAGAATGTGACTTTTTGCAGTGGACAACTTTATGTAACCACGAGGATTCCTTACACATTTTGCAATCTGGATTTTACAAGACGTATTCACGGAGGCCTTATAACTATTGGAAAGCCACAGACCCAGGAAGCTGGATCTAGCATGCTTATAACCCTGCTGCAGCCCCATCACGTGGTAACTTCCCCATTGCCATACCTCCTGAAGAAGGCTACAGTGGAATTGTAGGGAACATTTTACCTCTACAAGTATGATGCCATAACTTAAACAACACATAGAATCATAGGCATGTATATCCTTTATTTGTCTGAAATTGTGGAGGAAACTCGCTGAAAATGCAGAAGGCTTGGAACACTCCTTGGCATGAAATCTGATAGGGCTATTAATAGGTGGAATTAATTGTTGCATATCAGGGTGCTTTTAATCCTGCCAATAAACAAAATCTCTGCCCAAAAATAATGTATTTGCGTTTGGATTCCAGTTTGTGTTCAGTGGCTACATTTCCTGAAAACAGTACGTAGAAGAGACATATAGCTGAGCCATATGAGCAACTTTGTGAAATCAAACATTTGAGTCAGAAAAAGATTGCATCTGCTCGCTTAGATTAAGTCTTGAAAGTCAAAATTCTACTGTGTATGAACTTTCATTTCTGCTAGGTAATATCCCAGTTTCAGCCCTCAACAAGAATTGAGGGTATTTCCCTTAGGTTAGGTGCTCGTAAAATAGACCAGCCAGATCTTATTCTGAAAACAAAATTGCATTAGTTGTACTGTCAAAAGGGTGGGTAAAATACAGTGGTGCCCCGCAAGACGAATGCCTCGCAAGACGAAAGGGTTTTCCGTTTTTGAGTTGCTTCGCAAGACGATTTCCCCTATGGGCTTGCTTCGCAAGACGGAAACGTCTTGCGAGTCCTGCGATTTTTTCCCGCTCCCCCCCCTTTTTCTAAGCCGCTAAGCCGCTAATAGCCTTTTAGCTGCTAAGCCGCTAAGCCTTTAATAGCCGCTAAGCCGCTAATAGCGCTAATCCGCTAAGCCGCTAATAGGGTTGCTTCGCAAGACGAAAAAACCGCTAGACGGAGAGACTCGCGGAATGGATTATTTTCGTCTTGCGAGGCACCACTGTATAATAGTTGTGCCTAGTGGTAGCCAGTTTGTCAAGTTCTGCTAGTGCAATAGGGCTTGGCTCCCTTCTCCTCCCTTCTTGCCCACCTAATAGGCTCTGGGGAGAACCCACAGATTGGCATGTGGGGCAAGAAAGAGGGAGATCATTCCATTAGACAAGCAGAAATGGTTGTACTGATGCAGCAATCTCCTTAGTGCTACTTTAAAGTCCCCTATTTCAGTTCCATATAAGAGTAGGGCATAAAAGTTTGATTCCAGAATTATAAATGTCACAGCCTTCCTCTGAGTTTTCAAAAAATATTATATGAATCATCAATTTATCCTTTCAAAAAATAAAAATAAAAATCAAGCCATATCTAGATGGCCAGATCTAGATCTGTGTACTAGAGCTAAAGAGAATTAAACTTGGAAAGCACAAATTCTTTTATCACGTGCTTGATTATATAGAAATCAACATACTATTTGTGTTTTGCAGATTTGAAGTCAAATACCACCATTCTGGGGTTTATCATAAATCATGGAATAATGAATTATTCTGTTTTATACAATGGCTTTGTTTTCCTTAAAAAAAATAATCTCCCAAATGTCTCCCAAATATTTACAATTAGTATACGGTATTAAAACTAATAATAGTTGATAAAACTAATATCATGTAACTGTGGCTAAACTATGTCTCTTTCTTATGTCTCTTTGTAGATTGCCTCTTTAAGTTATGTCCCATGAATCGCTATTCTGCACAGAAGCAGTTTTGGAAAGCTGCTAAGCCAGGCGCTAACAGCACAACTGATGCTGTATTGCTCAACAAGCTACATGTGAGTATGGTACTGATCTTGATCTTCATCTTATGCTACTTTTTGATTTCAACATCTTACGTTACAGTACTTTTAGATAATCATTTTTACACACAGACACACACACACACACGTAAGACTGTTGCCATGCTGCAGTTCATATGGCTTTCAACAGGCAGCCATGCCAACTCCTGCATGGTGAACGACACGCAGGTGAGCAGGCAATTAGTGCTGGTGGCAGGTTTCCTAGGCGAGCTGTTTAATTGAGTGGAGTATCACTTTACAGAGCGGTTTACTAAGCTACTCTGGGAAGCACCTTCGCTCTCCTTTAAAAGGGGGTGGGGGTTGTTGTGATCTGTGAGGGGAGGTGCTTGGAGCAAACTGCGAAGGGATGGGGAGGTGTGAAGGGTGGGGGGTGTCTTTGTTTAGGTGTGGACAAAGGTGGCTAGCAAAGACGTAGGCAGATGGGTCTTCTCAATACATGCTTTAATGTGAACAAACCAAACCCAGGTCAAATGGCGGGGGGGGGGGGATCAGAGTTGATGATACTTTTTCTTAACATCTGCAATCAGCTACATGTATAAGAGAGTGCAAGAAACTAAGAGCATAGAAATGAGGGACATGGGCATTGAATAGATTCTGCATGCGTAGGACGAGAGAGCTCCACAGGGAAACAATGCCTACCCCCTTTCAGGTAGGGGCTTTCCCCAGACCTGAATCATTAAAAATGTGGTAGCAACTTGGCAAGGAAAGGCTGGGAAACCTCTTATTACACACTAGTTTCTAATAACAAGCCTGTTGCTGAAAGTACTCATAGTTTAGACAGGTACGTTGGTGAGGCTGACTGTGCCCGAGTCTGCTTCTTTAAAAAAATTAGACTTTCCAGTTCTCATCTCTGCAGTAAGCAAATCTCTTATTATGAAAGTGTGGTGTGAGTAACAACATATAATTTTTGAAAATAAACTATTCTACATGGGTAGTGAAGAAAAATGGAATAAGCTTTATGTCTATCTTTGAAAATAAAGACTTAATAATTGAAGTCAGATGCTTTTAAGTTCTTTTATTCCTGCAGTTTGTAGCTGGCTTTACACAAAGTACATAAAATACTTTTTTTAAAAAAAAAAACTTTTTATTGACATTTTTCAATAAACAAAAACAAAAAACAAAATAAAACAATCTTTACAATCAATCTTAATATCGCCTTATTTACATTGCACTGAGTCACGCCTCGACTTCCTTAAATAAAATACTTTTTAAAAAAAATATTTCCTACATAAAATACTTTTTAATGAAGTACATAAATACAAGGCAAAGGCTTACACTCAAGTTGAAATAGGAGCATATTTTAAACAAGTGATTATTTTATTATATTCCCATTATAAAAAAATACTGGGCTTTTTTAAAAAAAGAAAACCTATTTGAAATGTGAGTTTAAAGCCCTAAAACTTTAAACCTTTAAAGCCCTAAATGGCCTTGGCCCAGTATACCTGAAGGAGCATCGCCACCCGCATCGTTCAACCCGGACACTGAGGTCCAACTCCAAGGGCCTTTTGGCGGTTCCCTCACTGCAAGAAGCGAAGTTACAGGGAACTAGGCAGAGGGCCTTTTCGGTAGTGGCACCCACCCAGTGGAACACCCTCCTATCAGATGTCAAAGAAATAAACAACTATCTGATATTTAGAAGACATCTGAAGGCAGCCCTGGTTAGGGAAGTTTTTAATGACTGATGTTTTAATGTATTTTTAATCTTTTGTTGGAAGCCGCCCAGAGTGGTTAGGGAAATCCAGCCAGATGGGTGGGGTATAAATATATTATTCTTATTCTTATTCTTATTCTTTCCTCTTTGCCCTAATTCTGTCCTTTCTGAGAGGGATGGATATCCTTTCAGTGATCAGTTTTGTGACATCGTGATCAAGACTCACTAAATGTTCAGTTTTGAATATAATACGTTCCATTCCGAATAAATGTATATAGCTCTTGCGTTGGCACCATGTGTTTGGCATGCTTTGGCCTGAAAATACCCCTGCACATATCGATCTAGCTAGAACAAATCAAATGCTCATTGGACTATGCTAAGTTCTTCTGGGAAAGGAATGAGACATAGTTAATCCAAAGAACCAGCAGAGTGTATAATTGCCAAGTGTATTAACTCTTAATTTATTCTTGGGAAATAATTAATAATGGGTTGACCTTGCATGTGAGGTCAGTTCCACATATTAAAAACTACCTTCACTGGATGCTTGTAAACCTTCACTGTAGTCACAGCAGGTATATGAGTCTGTCTTTTAAAAGCAAATTTGCAACGGCCCACAGTGTCTCATGACCAACTTATTCTGAAACAGAGGGGTTTCAAAAACAATAGATATGACTTGGATTGTTCAAAGCAAGCAGATTATTATTATTATTTTAAGATCTCTGCCTCAGCAAGTCATGGATCTCAGTGCTATACTTAACTATGACAGACAAGTGATGGATTTCTATAATATACAAGAGTTTTTAAAGGAACGGCTCATCCAGAAAAAGATCTGAGCGTACCATCACACCAACCAGGAGATTTTTTTAACAATGATAATTTGTTTTATCAAACCTAAACTACACACATGAGTATATAAAAAGAAAAGCATTTAGGAGGGATAGCGGAGTTTGTTTTTCAGGGGTAAATCTAAAGGAAAACATATTTACTGGTTCACAGCTGAAGCATGTGCCTGTAGACCGCAGACCTAGACACCACAATTTCCTGTAGCAGTAAAAGTTTAATTACGGCAGTTTTATTACAGCATGAACCTTCATCACAATACATAATGCCATAATAAAATGAGTTAACCTTCAAGATGCCAATGGGCTCTTCTGTTGTTTGTTCTGCAAACAAACTAATATGGTTAGAAGATGCCTAAGTGGTGCCATGGTGTGTATTATTGCATGAATCTCTTGCCAGCATAGAAACACACAAGCATCTTAGTGTGTGAGGACTGTTCATTGAGAATTCCTGGCGCAGTCTTTGCGGAACGTGAAAGCAGTTTCCTGTCTTACTGTTTTTGTGTCATGTGGGTTTGGAGTAATCTTTAAGGAAACGTTAAACTCCAATATTTAATCACTTGCATTTTTGGCTTGTGTGTCTACCAATGGAATTCAGCATCTTCTGTTGCAGATCAACCAATGCGAAGGGTCAGGTTATTTTAAGCTAATGCCATTTAAGGGATTTAGGAATCTGGGACGCTGAAGTTTTTGACCGGCATCAAAAATCAATGCTCCTTTTGGAAAGCTGACACCTAGTGGCCTTTTTATATAGTGCTTGGTTTGATTTGTTCTTCAGCATCTAAAGTTGGTCGTTCCAAGCGTGTGCCCCTTGTGTGTAAGCCATTACAGTACTGTCATTTTGTGATGTTTATACTTGTTAACCCACATCCAGTTCTTCGCCACCTCTGCCAGCAGCTCAAGACCTCAACTGAGAAGTTTACTCTGGCTGATGGTTTTGAAAGTGCTGTGAAGTTTCCAAGCAGAACCGATGATGAAACATTTTGTGACTCCAGGACACTGATGGAGTTCACACATTACAACACTAAGCCAAACCATGGCTTAGCACAAATTAGCAGCTGTGTGTGTTCCTGGACCAAATATTGTGGCCGAAGTGCTCTTCCTCTGGTCCTGCTGCTCCCATGCTACCCAGGACTAACCAAAGTGTCTTCCTGACCCAAGTCTGACTGAAATGGATCTAGATAAATATAATAGCTTTGCTACTAGTAGACAGTAACCCCATATTTTAGGTTTCTTGGTCTTGTGAATGCTTTTTAATTTCACACTTTTGGGATTCTGAGTATCAAGAGTTGTGGGACCCTATACCTCCATTTAACACCTTTCAAAAAATGTTCTCTTCTTGAAAGAATGAAGTGTAAGATACACTTGAAGTATTCTCTTTCATTTTGATTTTTGTTGTTGTTTAAAGTATGGATTAGAGGAATACAATCGTTTGGGTTTATATCCCCCTTCTTGTCTAACCTTGTATGGTTGTTCCAAAATATCCTTCTTGGTGTTCTGCAATGTAAAGCCACTTCCAGCATGTTTTAATGGAAAGCTGACTAGCCTGTTTAGCAAGCACGTCAAAAAGGAATGTTTGTCTTAGGAGACATCCTGTGAAATACGAAAGATGACTTTTCTTCCACAGTGCAGGACTTCTTGTTCCTTTTGTAATGCACTGTAGGCCACCATTGTACATGATGGAACTGAACTAGCCAAAAACCATCTAGACGTACATTTTAGATCCAAGCTTTCTGAAAGACTGTATTCCCTCATACGAACGTGCCTGGGTTTATATACTTGAGGGAGGCCTTTCTCTTAGTCCCGAGAAGGCCTTCTTCATGGCTGCTCCAAAACTTTGGAACTCCCTCCCTAGAGAAGTTAGACTGATTCCATCCTTGTACTGACTGCTTTTAATGAAAGGGCTGGTGTTGTGCTGTTTTTACTGTAATTATCGGTATGTTTTTTAATGAATCATGTATGTGTGTGTTCCAATCGTCCCCCCGTTTTTAGCTGTTCTTATTTGAGCTGTAAGCTACCTTGAGTCACTGTCAGGGAGAAAGACGGGATATAAATAAAACAACAACAGCACATATCACTTTAATTCATAATGTTGGCTTTTATATATTTATGTAGCTCTGTTTTGGGGAAACTTGAGTCCTGATTTGGTTTTGGGGTAGTTGTGGGTTTTTTTGAAAATGTTTTAAAGTACAGTGGTACCTCGGGTTACATACGCTTCAGGTTACACACGCTTCAGGTTACAGACTCTGCTAACCCAAAAATATTACCTCAGGTTAAGAACTTTGCTTCAGGATGAGAACAGAAATCGTGCTCCAGCGGCACGGCAGCAGCGGGAGGCCCCATTAGCTAAAGTGGTGCTTCAGGTTAAGAACAGTTTCAGGTTAAGAACGGACCTCCGGAACGAATTAAGTACTTAACCCGAGTTACCACTGTATAAGTAAAGCTAGATGGTTTTAAAACTAGCATTCAGCAAAGCATTTTAGATTTCCACAGTATTTTTCCTCCCTAGAACTCTCTTCTTTCCAAACTTCACTACTGCTCTCCAAGCAGTCTTCATAAAATACTTTTGTTTGTTTGTTTGTTTGTTTGTTTGTTTATTAAAGCAAGCAGTTGGTCACCCATTTTCCCATCCTTGCTTAACAGCATTCTTTTTTTTCTTTGTAGCATGCTGCAGATTTGGAGAAGAAGCAGAACGAGACCGAGAATAGGAAGCTGCTTGGGACGGTTATCCAATATGGCAATGTTATTCAGGTATGCTTCAGCTGTGTTTTAAGAAGTCTCCGTGAACCTGGCACCCATAATTCTATGCAGCTGTATATGCCACACAGACTGGCTTGAATTGACATGAAGTTGTAACTTCATTGTTTTGCAAGTAGACATGCACAAGCATCATAGCCTTTCTTCGACTCACAAGAGGTTGTGCTTTAGTGAGCACGTGTTGCCCTGTGTTGTCACAGCACTTTGGGCCTTGTACTTTTTATCCATATATATGTAGGCATCCTTCTAAGGGGTTAATGTGGTGCAGCAGCTAGAGTGATGGGTTTGAATATGAGAGACGCAGGTTAAAATCCCAATAAGTACCGTATTTTTCCGTGTAGATTTTCCATTAGACAATGTTTTTTATTATAAAAAAATGCTAAAAGCTTAACAACTCTGGGCAATCTCCCCCCATTTCCTTAATTTGGGGTCCCAAAAAATAGGGGTCGGCTTATTCACGGGGGCATGTTATACACAGAAAAATATGGTACTTGATGAGTGTTAGATTGGTTGCTAGCTTTTGTAGCCTAGGCATCTTTGTAGCCTTTAGCATCTTCCTAAAGCTGATACAGGGACATGGGTGGCGCTGTGGGTAAAACCTCAGTGCCTAGGGCTTGCCGATCGCATGGTTGGCGGTTCGAATCCCCGCGGCGGGGTGAGCTCCCGTCTTTCGGTCCCAGCTCCTGCCCAACTAGCAGTTCAAAGGCACAATTAAGTGCAAGTAGATAAATAGGTACCGCTTTATAGTGGGAAGGTAACCGGCGTTTCCGTGTGCTGCGCTGGTGCTGGCTCGCCAGAGCAGCTTCGTCACGCTGGCCATGTGACCCGGAAGTGTCTGCGGACAGCGCTGGCTCCCGGCCTCTAGAGTGAGATGAGCGCACAACCCTAGAGTCTGTCAAGACTGGCCCGTACGGGCAGGGGTAGCTTTACCTTTACCTTTAAAGCTGATACAAGGGTATATGCAGTAATAACTTTAAGGTATTTATAAATATACTGAGTGAACATTTAATGCTCTTTATAGCATCCTATGTAGCTCTTAATTATATTGGTATTCTACAGATTTTTACTCCATAGTCAGCAGTATTCCTTCAACTATGGAGAATTTTGGGTAGGAGGTTTCAATTTTTAGCTTGACCACTCTGTGTAAGAAATGTCTTGTGATAATTTTAAGGGGGCCTCAAAAACGGAATTGTCTTCTGCTTTCACCCTCAGTATGAAGTACAGTATGTGAAAGCATTAAGGAACGAACGGAATTTTCTCATCGTTCCTATGAAAACTTTGACTATTGTAGTCAGTGGGATAAAAGTTTCTTTTGTTTTAATTGCGTTTGTGGTGCCCTTCCCCCTCTTTCCCCCTTTTTTCTTTTTAACTTCTAGCTTTTGCACTTGAAAAGCAACAAATACTTGACGGTAAATAAGAGACTTCCAGCTCTGCTAGAGAAGAATGCTATGAGGGTGACTCTGGATGAGGCTGGCAACGAAGGGTCCTGGTTTTACATACAGCCCTTCTACAAACTGCGTTCCATAGGAGATAGCGTAAGTTTACAGGATTGTCAGAGAAAATGGTGTGCGGTGCAATATATTGCAAAGCTGTTTCGTCAGTAGCTTACTTTCTTGTGATTAATTAAATGCACAAGAGTTTATACAGTATACATGTCTCTCTTTCCTGGACTGAAGAGAGTGGGAGGTGAATTGCTATGGCAACAAATGTTTTGGAAACAAGGGACATTTTTTAAAGACTGGAACAGTAGCCATCTAAATCTCCACTTACTTCAAATGGTTATGAAAACACTTAAGTTATTTTGTTGATGTATTAATTTGTTCTTAAGCTAAAATATAGCAATGCACCAAGCATTTAGTTTCCCGATCATAAAACTATTGGGAACTTTTTTTAAAAAATTACTTTAATTGCAGCAAAAACTGGGGGCGGGGGCAGCATCCATGAAAGTTGTGTGCCAAAATGAGCATTAGGTGACATCCTCTGTTGTCTGCCCATCTGCACAATAGAAATCTACTTGTGCAACTGGATTTCTTGTTCCCCTCTTCGCCCTCCAGCCCCCTAGGCACCCTCCAAAATCTGCTACAAATAGTTTCCTAATCCTCTGGAGCATAATATGGAGGCACTTGTGTGGCTGCATGGGGACAAGAGAGGAAGGAGAAACCCTGTTGGATCTCACCCATTCACTTTGAGGTGCCATGGTAGTCTCCATTAAGACTATTAAGAGCCATTAAGAGCCAGTGTGGTGTAGTGGTTAAGAGCGGTGGACTCGTAATCTGGGGAACCGGGTTCGCGTCTCCGCTCCTCCACATGCAGCTGCTGGGTGACCTTGGGCTAGTCACACTTCTTTGAAGTCTCTCAGCCCCACTCACCTCACAGAGTGTTTGTTGTGGGGGAGGAAGGGAAAGGAGAATGTTAGCTGCTTTGAGACTCCTTCGGGTAGTGATAAAGCGGGATATCAAATCCAAACTCTTATTCTCTTCTTCTTCTTCCATTGCTTTTTCTGTAACAGTTTAGCATGTCTGCCCCTCAGTTACATGGGGCTAGTATTGTTCATTTCTTTAAAAGTTGTATATATCCCCTTCAGTAGAGCTGAATATGTAATAGTTTGTGCATTTTAAGAATGAAAATGTTAAAATGCATTTCAAAGCCTGGGGGAATAAAAATCCCTTTGCTTCTAACAATATGTGTCAGACACGTTTCTCTAGGGCAGGAAATCGACCTACAGTGCCTTCCCTGAGAATGTGCACCCTCTGATCACTGCACACCTTATCTCAGGCAGGTTGGCGGTGGTAGGCATTCCTTTAAGAACCTGCGTCCTAAGTGATATATTGCCCTAAGTGATATATTGAATTGTGTTTGGAAATGGACCTGAAGGTTCTTTTAATCCTATTGAGATGCAATCTCTAACCCAGGACTGATTTATGAGAATGTATTTTGCTTTGATTAAACTTTCCAAATAGTCTTCAAAGACAGTATAACATAGTATATTAGGCAAAACCGGATGTTACTAGAACATACTGGCTAGGCTGCCTTTGTCCAATAGAGGCTACAACTGGCACGCCAGCCTAATCTGAAGAAAGGCAGAGAAAAACCTAGGCCACTTTGGATACAGCTGAGTACCCCCCAAAATACTAGCTCTTTGGGGGAGAATTCTCTCTCTCTCTCGCGCTCGCTCTCTCTCTCTCTCTCTGCAGATATCTTTCCCACAAAAACTCAGGGCTGAGTTTCCGTTTATTGGCCTTCATCCAGTCCATTGCTGATTCCAGGATTTTGTTGGGAATCTTTAATGTGGCGCATTATAATTCTTTCTATGACCTTGATTTTCCACATAGGTGATTCTGTGGCAGAAGATGTAGGACTGAGACATTTTTAATATTTTTTTGTTTTGCTCTATGGAAATAACATGAAGGACATGGCAACTCCAGTATACTCTTTCTTGATAGTGATGGTAGATAATTGGGTGCTGTAGCTGTGAGATTCTGAAGCTGATGAAGTTTTGATGCACCTCATATGCCCCTGTTATAATAGTGCAAACAGGAAACACAGCCAATTACTGTATCAGGTTGGCCAAAGCACTTTAAATAGCCAGTTTTCAGCAGAGGATCCAGATTATATTGCCGTACACATTTTTGTGAGAGTGATTTAAACGTAGCTTTATTGAGGATATGAACCCTCTTCAGGCATTATTTAAATGTGTTTGTTACCGTGTGAGGAAGAGCAGCAGGGACAAATGCATAGCCTTTATGCTTGGTTGCCATTTCTGTCACCTTCCAAATTATGGAAGGCAACAATATGGCAGGGAGAGCCTCCTGTCTTCATGGAGACTCCCTGTACCTGTTAGACCTCTGGTTGTTCAGAGTTCTGAAGTGCCCTGGAACCTACAAAAGGTTTCCTGCTTCAGGCAGCAGCCTTCCATGAATGACTTGATAAGCAGCAAACTGTAATGATAGGGGTGGTGTAGCTGGTACTTTCCATCCTTGCTGTCTCCCCCCCTCCCATGTGCGCGAACGCTTTAAAGTAATGTCTCAGTACTGCTGTGGAAATACTGCTCAAGAGTCGAGAGCTTCATTTAAAATGCATTAAGCATTATTATTTTTAAAGAGAGGTTTCCGTGACTCATGATAACATGCACTAGCGAAGGCGGATGGCATCGCTGAAGTAAACTATTGTTCGCTATTTTGCATTTTTGGTTATACTTTTTGATGTTGTTGAGTCATGTCTGTGAGAGAGATGATAAAATAGTTTAATCTCTGAACTATTGTGGATGGAAAAAGACTCACTTTGTCAACTTTCAGATTAACCTCGAAGTATGAATGCTGGTGGAAGGAGCACTAGAAAAACTGTGCCTCTGTCTTGAGTTCCATTCTTTGATGGTCAAACAGTCCATCCGAAACTTTGTTTTTCAAAGTTTCCATGAGGCAGAACTGAGCAGCAGCTGGTTGTTGTATTTGCAGAGATCGTGGCTCAACCATTCTGTGTTTCTTTTCCCCCAAGAGGGAAAAGCGCAACCTGAAACCTTCATTTGCACCTGAAAGTGCCTCATTTGAATGTCTGCTAACTCCTCCCATACTCCATCTTAAAACTTAACAAGATATGGATATGGAGGACTTGACAAACACCAACTGTTGTTCTCTCTTTCTCTCTCCCCTACCTGTTTTGTTTGTGTGTGTTTTAAATAAAACCATCTAGCCTGAAGAAGAGTTCTGGGAAACTCAAAAGCTCACACACTTTTTCATGACATTTTGGTTGGCCTAATAATGGTATTACTCTGAAATGAACTTGTAGAAATATTCTTTTTATTATTCATATTATTTTTTGAATTTTTGTCCTGCCCTTCCTCTTGAATGGGACAAAGGGTGGCAAACAGTATAAACAATACAACAACATAAATGGAGTACCACAACCAAGAAGGCCCTGTCATGTGTCAGTGTCATCCATTCAGCAGCACCACTAACAGTGGGCTTCCTTCAGAAGGTGACATTTTAGGATGCTACTTGGGTTATCAAGCCATTTATGGGTTTGTACTCTAGCACTAACACTCTTTAATTGGGCCCTGAAGCTTATTGGTAGGTGGTGCAGCACTTTCAGGACCAATGACACACAGCTCCATTGAACTGTGCCATGCATCAGCCTGACAGCCTCATTCTGGATCTGGCTAATTCAAGCTAATTCAAGGGCAGCCCACAAAGAGAACATTGCAGTAGCACAAACAGGAGGTCACTAGAATTATAGGGGCAACACTGTACCTTTACTCTTTTGTTTTTCAGGTCGTCATAGGGGACAAGGTGGTATTGAATCCGGTTAACGCTGGCCAGCCTCTGCACGCCAGTAGTCACCAACTAGTAGACAATCCTGGCTGTAATGAGGTAAGTTAAAACAAAATACCCAAGCCAATAAAAATTTGTTGGACTATAAACTGGTTTGCAGATTAACTGGAGTAGTTGTTTTAAGCTGCAAATAGAGTATAAATGAGATGTTTCAACACTTACATTAATAGTAATACTACATTAATAGTAATATTGCTATGACACATCTTTCATCTGTAGCTCAGTTAGCTTTACTAAAGATGTTATTGAAGGACAGAGCCTTGAATTGACCACTAACAGCAAAATTCCCAACTTGCTTATGCAGAAGTAAGTTTGCTAAATTCAAGAAACCTACCCATGTCTTCTCAGAAGTAAGTTATAGTGATTTCAATGGAACTTACTCCTAGGGAAATTGGGTTAAGCTTACCTGGAGGCAAGCCCTATTGAATTCAACTTGGATCTACTTCTGATTAGATATGAGTAGGATTGCACTGTAAGTCTTTTCGAATTCTGAAAACTTCTGCATAAGCGTGCTGTAAATTTTGCTGAGCAAACTAGGCAGCTACATTCAAGTTGTTCAGAGTCATAGCCTCAGTAAGGTTGTTGAACTGAGCTTTGTTGTCTGTTTCTATACCTGTCTCCTAAACTGTAAAGATTCCCTGTATTTTTGGTGAATGCTCCCACACTTAACTATGCTGCATGATTGAAATTAGCTTTCGGAGTGTTTGCGCTTTCACCAGAAATTCCATTCATCAGACATCTCTCATTAGATAAAATGTAAAGAAATATACAATAATAAGAGTACATTCATTTGTAAAAAATGGAATATACAACAGGATAGACAGGAAATCCAAAGTGTTGGTACATATATGATTTTGGAATAGTTTTTTTGTCCTTGTTTCTTTTCTTTAGGTATATAAACTTTGTATACATGCTGAAAATTATAATAAGCCTTGTGATGTAATATGATAATGTTTACTGATGTAACATAAGAATGTTAATAAATAAATAAAACTCCAAAAAAGGACAGCTCCCACCATGGTTAGCAAGCCCCCAATGAGAGAAATTCCTAGTTAGCTTCAATCATGGTTTCCATTACCGTTCCAGATGTTTCATGCACACTGCCACTTCCCTTGCAAAATTTATATCACCGATGAAGCGTGTGTGTGTGTTGTTTTTTTTAAAAAAGGCAACTGCTGAACAAAAGTATTTCATAACAATTCATGTGTCTGCATGTTTCTGTTTTAATTGCTTATGCTTGCTTTTGTTACAGGTGAACTCGGTGAACTGCAACACAAGTTGGAAAATAGTCCTCTTTATGAAATGGAGTGATAACAAAGACGATATCCTGAAAGGGGTACGATGAACAATGCACCTCATTTCTAGGTTTTAAATTTTAAAATTATTTGTTGAACTTCCTACCCATTTGCCTTCTCATTGCCTTTGCAGGGAGATGTGGTGCGGTTGTTTCATGCAGAGCAGGAAAAATTTCTGACTTGTGATGAGCACAGAAAGAAGCAGCACGTCTTCCTGAGAACCACTGGGAGACAGTCAGCTACTTCTGCAACTAGCTCAAAAGCTCTGTGGGAAGTTGAGGTAAAGATGGGAATAGAGATTTCTGAATAGGTTTGTTATGAGTATTGCCTTTATTTAAAACCTAGATGGAAAGCTCCACATACACCAAAGCTTGTTGTGCTTCCCATCCTATATTTTTCCCCCTACCTGGAAACACTGTTTAGATTTCAAAAACAGCAACATGTTCTCAAGGACAGGTTATTAACTGGATTGGATACCTGGCCACCTGGTGTTGTGCCTGGAAAGCTGGTTGAATACTTTAGGAGAGCTTTACCCCTCACCATTGTCTCACCTGATTTCTGTTACACAGTGCAGGTTGGCTTGATGTCCAAGCAGTAGGCTGGTGCTTAAACTTCCTTTCCACCTGCCAGAGTGGCATTTCAGAGCAGCACCTGCAGACCAGGTTAGAGGCTGCTAAAAACAAGGCCGCTAAACTATTGAGGCTAGGAGGATGTTGTGTCACAGTTGTCTTAATAGTCTTCCTCTTGACCAATTATGTCAAAGAGAACAACAACTACCAGACTTTAGAAGACATCTGAAGGCGTTCCTGTTTAGGGAAGCTTTTAATGTCAGATGCATTTCTGTGTTTTGATATTTTGTTGGGGGCCGCCCAGAGTGGCTGGGGAGGCCCAGCCAGATGGGCGGGGTATAAATAATAATTTTGTTGTTGTTGTTGTTGTTGTTGTTGTTGTTGTTGTTGTTCACAGCATCATTTTGCCTGCACAACATTTATTGTGGCACCAATAAATGCACAGTATACATCTCCACAAACAAATACATCCCCAAATATGGATGTTACATTATCTCTCAGCGAGGAGTCCAGGCACCAAAGGCAACCCTTTCCTCCAGAACTCAGTCCATTTCACCTGTGGTCATAGAACCACTCCTTTCTGCTCTTATTCAAGGCAGCTATCCTCCGACACCAAGCCATTCTTTTTACACTCACTGGTGCCAATGTTCTTTCAGCGTAGCATTGCTACTCATCATAGGAAGATGCACTATCACAAACTATCAAGATGCACTATCACAAATATATTTTGTCATAGCTGTTTAGACAACTTCTTTCTTGTTGATTGTCCCATTTCTCTTCCTCCGATCTGTTAGCTTTGGCCCATTCTCTTGATTACCCTCTGGAATCTCTTGATTACCCTCTGGTTTCTGGAAGCGCATCTCTTCTTGCTTGTAAAAAACGATGTGTCTGTTACAGGTAGTACAACATGACCCTTGTCGAGGTGGTGCTGGATATTGGAATAGCCTTTTTCGTTTCAAACATCTTGCCACTGGACACTACTTAGCTGCAGAGGTCAGTATCCCGAGAACCTTTTCCTTACATGCTGTCTTCCTCCTTTGTTTTATAGGTACTGTTACTCAGGATAAGTACTGAGTAACTAAATTGAGACTTGGAAAGAATATCTTAATCTGAAGGGGTCGCAAGTTAGGCAGCACCGACATTTCTTTGAATTAAGCTTGAAACAAACACTAAACTCACTCCATAAGTGACTTTCCTACTATAGAGTTCTGTGGATGTACTTTAATAAATAAGTGCCCTGAAAACTGTGATATCTTGAACTGGTTGATACAGTCACTTCAAAAAAGATGTTGTAGAGTTAGAAAAGGGCAGCCAAAATAACCAAGGGGGTGGAGCTATTCCGCTGTGAGGAAAAGTTGCTGCCTTTGGGACTTTTCAGTTTAGAGAAAAGATGAGTGAGAGGTACCGTAATACAAGTTTATAAAATGATGCATTGCATGGAGAAAGTGGATACAGAAAAGTTTTTCTCCCTCTCACATAACACTAAAACTCATGGGCATCCGATGAAGGCTGAATGTTGGAAGACTCAGGACAGATAAAAGGAAGTTCTTCGCATAGCACATAGTCAACGGAACACTATCCGACGGAAGGCAGCCATGGGCCACCAACTTGGATGTCTTTAAAAGAGCATTAGACAAATTCATGGAGCCACAAGGATAGCTACAGTCACAATGGCTGTGTTCTACCTCCACTGTCAGAGGCAATATGCCTTTGAATACCACTTGCTGGGAATCACAAGTGGACAGAGAGCAGTTGCATTCTTGTCCCGCTTGCAGGTTTCTCACGTGCATCTGGTTTGCCACTGTTAGAGCAGGATGGTGGACTTAGACGGGTCATTGGTCTGATCCAGCAAGCTCTTCCTATGTCCTGCACAAATTTGCTCAGATTAAAGAGCTGAGCCAGCACACTACACTGATGGGTTTTTCTTTTTTCTTTTGCTTTAGCCTTACAGTTGCTTAGCTTGCTTTTGTGAGTGGCTGGCCATAGCACGGCTATGATAGCATTTTATGAATTTATTTATGTTCCAGAATAAAATTCATTGTGTACTGTGTTATAGATTTTGGGAGGGGGGAAAACTAGTTGTTGTTTTGACTTGCTTGTGATTCTCTTCCATCAGGTAAATCCTGACTATGTGGAAGATTACCAGGAATGTCAGTCCTCAGTAAGTATAGGCAAGAGTATCCTCTTGCCTCTAATCAAGGGGTGCTGACCAGTGCTCAAATTATTGGGGGAGTGGAAGTTAAGGGGGCCCTTAATGAAATCCACAAACTCAACCCCTGCCTACCCCCCCAAATGTTAGCTAAATTATGCCTCTGATATGCTTCTAGAGTTTCTAAAGTAAGTCTCTAAGGGGGCAGCACAAAAATAAGGGGGCTAAGCCCCGCCTGCCCCCTGTAATTTGAGCACTGGTGTTGACACAGGCCCTGGTATGATTGGCAAGCATGTAGACAAATCAAAGCTTACTGTGCAATCCTAACCATGTCTACTCAGAAGTAAGTCCAATTGAATTCAGCAGGGTTAGTATTGCAGCTTTTTGTTAACCTCTTGATTGATAACGTATTTAACATGGCGTTTTCCACTGCCGTCTCCAGTGATACTGGGCTGTGGTAATCTTTAGTTACCTAGGTAAGGTATCTAGCTAAACAAATCTGCTATCCTTCTGCCTGCTGTAATCTCACCTTTATTTATCCAAGCATGTTATAAAGGCCTTCTTACAACTTGGTTAGAACAGTGTTTCTCTACCTTAGAAACAGGGAAACTATATCCCTCCATTGAAATTGTAGTCACTCTCCACTCTTGCTTGTAATAAACGATGTGTCTGTTGATAAGTTTCCAGAACAGTGAGCAAGCATTTTCTGTGCTGCATGACCAGAAAAAACAAGGAGCTGAATGTTCCCCACTCCTGAATTAGTCTTTCGGAAGTATGGTATATGCAGATGCTGATTGTCCTCCAGACTGTAGGAGGTTGAAGGTCATGTCTCCAATGTATGGATAATAGTGGGATGTGTGTGTCAGCATTTGAATGTGCCAAGCTAGCTGTTGCAGTTCGGAATGTTTATGTGGTGCAGGGAGCACATTGTGTGCGAATAGTGGAGGTGAAACTGCAGATCTTTGTCTGTGAATTGAGCAGCAGCATTTTCACAGGGTTCTAAGCACTTGGAAGTGAGATGCTGTAATTAAAGGACCTCAGGAAGTGTGTATGTGTGTAGAGAGAGAGACAGAGAAAGTATATGTATAGATACAGGAAATTGTATCCCATCTCCTGATTGAGGATATTGTGTAGGACAGTGGGAGTGTCAGTAACCAGAAGGACATGATTTCAGTGCTAAATTAAGGAGACTTGTTCAGCTCTTTCAGAAACTATTAAAAGGTTTCTAATGGTGGTTTGTGCACAGCAAATCACAGAGGTGGGCTGCTCATTTACTGGCTGAAGGAATACATCAACAGAATGGGGGGGGGGGGGATGGAGGTGGTTTTAAGAGATACCTCCCTGCAACCCCCTCCCCCTGCATTTAGGACCTTCCAGAGCAGATTTAGAGGGTTAGGGAGCCTTTAGGAGGCAGCACCGAAGATTGGCTTCCTCCCCTGTACTAATGACAGTTTCTTTCCTGGCAAACAGCATTGGATTAACACCCCAGACAAGACTCTCTCCCATTTAGAGTTGTGAACACTTGGGGAAGGCAGGGGAATTTGGAAAAGCCCTTAAGGACACTTATCAAAAAATTGTAGCTGTTGAAAAAAAAGACTGAGGAAGTTCAATAACATGTTAGTTTCATTACAGGGTTGCTGATTTCAGATAATTTTTTAAAAATAAATTTTGGGGTTTTCCCCTTTCTGTTTCTACATGCTAATGCTGTGAGAGCTGCTTGTTGCTCATAGCTATTTCCAGCATTTTATCATGCTTTGCTTTCTGTAATAACACAGAACTTGGGGGACGGGAGGAGAAGTGGGGATGGGAATGCAACTATAAGCAGAAATTGTAAGTTATTTTTGAACTGTTTTAAACACTCTGCTTTAATTGCTATAATCTGCCCGGGGACTTTGCATGAAGGGTGGGTAAGTCATCACTGAAATCATCATTAATATGTCAAACCTAAATTCTATTTACAACTTAAGGTCCTGGAATGCATGATATAGGCTGTCACACAAAATAATGCTGTTCATATATTTTTTATATGGTTATGAAGAAGGTCCTGCAGAGTGTTCAAAACACACACATGAAGCGCCCTAGCCCTGAACCTAAATATTAGTGAAGGGGGGAGGAATTAAAGTAGTTCCCTCTTTGCTTCCACCCAAAACCCCTTTCCCCACTTTATAGCTGTGTTAAACAGGGTAAAGGTAAAGGGACCCCTGACCATTAGGTCCAGTCGCGGACGACTCTGGGGTTGCGGCACTCATCTCACTTTATTGGCCGAGGGAGCCGGCGTACAGCTTCTGGGTCATGTGACCAGCATGACTAAGCCGCTTCTGGCGAACCAGAGCAGCGCACGGAAATGCCATTTACCTTCTTGCCAGAGCGGTACCTATTTATCTACTTGCACTTTGACGTGCTTTCGAACTGCTAGGTTGGCAGGAGCAGGGACTGAGCAATGGGAGCTCACCCTGTTGCGGGGATTCGAACTGCTTACCTTCTGATCGGCAAGTCCTAGGCTCTGTGGTTTAACCCACAGCGATACCCGTGTCCAAGTTACATCCATCTAAATATAGAACCCAGCTGCTTTTCCTTGCAGCCAGCATCCCCACAGTCATCAACATGTCTAATTTCCAACATTCCCCTGTCAGCTTACAATCCGACAATGCTAATTGAAGTTGAAATCAATCTGTAAAGCAGACAATGAAGGAACTGCTGAGAAAAGTGCTAAGGAGTGAAGCACGTCTGTTTCATCCCTTTTGCTGAGAGTCAGTCTGCCTTCAGCCATTCCATTCAGGCTGCATCCCCACTGGTTGTTATAAGAAATGTAACTAAAAATAACCAGCTTCCTTAACTTACCCTTTTCTTCCTCCCTCCACAATACATTTTCCTTGTGTGTGTTTTATTTTAGATTGTAGGCCTGAGAGCCGGGAGCTTTTTTTATTAATTTTGTAAGCCAATCTGGGAGCCCTTTTGGTTAGATTGGGAGAAATGCTCCAAATAAGAAAGCAGAAACAATGGAAGCTGGAAGAGGGGTAAAGTGCTTAGGTTCAGGAGAAGTGCAGCATGGTCCTTTTAATGAGAAGAACTAGCTTATTGAGGTTCAGAGGTTGCTGCCTTATATGCTCAGAGCCAATGGCTGCCAGTTTCCTCGTTTTCTTTTTTAGCTTCAACACATTTTGCTTGCACTACATTATGTAGGAAATGCTAAGTTTTGGTGGGGTCACTTTTGTGGTTGACAGATACTGTCAGAGTCTCCTCGGGAGGGAAAGAATAATTTAACAGGCCTGGTATTTTGCTTTATCAGTTTATTACCAGGGTTTGCTTTAAATCAAGTAAAATAGCAGGAATCCCAGGAATGCCTAATTTAACTTATTTCTCGACTGTAGTTCTTTGATAGCCCTTCTGTGTAATCGGGGATTGCATCTGGGGGCTTGTGCACTCTGAGCATGATATCCCACTGTCCAAGGGTGAGGGGACTTTGCTAGATGGGTGTTGAGCCATTAGGGTGCACAACAAGGTTGTCCACAGCATTTACATAATGCTATGGACTTTGGGGATAGGATGAGTTGTCTTTCCAGTAACTGTGTCACAAGGAAGAACCAGTAGGTCCCCATGATTGTGGCACAGGCCCATGTGGCACTGCTGTTGTCTTGGCATAAGGGCTGCATCGTTATCTCCTCCTCCTCTGTTACATATTACTCTAATACAGAAAAAGCAACATTCCAAAAGCCTTAAGGGGAAACTCTGTGCAAACCAATAAACAACTACGTTTCTTACACACACAGAGGTTGGAGGTCTTACTAGCACTATTTCCTCTTTTCTTGCTTTTAACCACCAGATGGCGAGATTAGACCATAAGCAAGATAAACACAGTGTGAGGCAAATTGATTTTTTCCCTTTACAACAATGTAATGGTGTGTGTAAGAGAAAAGACGAGATGGTGTGGAGATGGTCGCTGGATACATAAGCATATGGTAAAATAAGACATCAAGGGCTCAGTCAGTCTCTTGCACACAATTTCGTCTTTCGGAATGTAACCTGAAAGGTTGAAATTTCCCACTTCCCTGAAGCTCCACTTCAACCAAATCAGGCTCCTTTAAGTTCTCTTCTTTTTGAACTAGAAATACTTGGCAGGGAACTCAACAAGACATTGGGCCAAAATCTATACAGGTGATCTATGCTGCCTCTTCTAGATCTACATTTTACTGCTCCGTCCATACACTGCAAGGGCAGTTTGTGGTGCCTCAGCTAAATTACCTCCCCTCACTCCAAACTCCACTTTTTGTAAGGGCTGGCTTTACCTTTCTTCATCTGATTTGTGCGGTGGTCTGAATTTTGCTTTTCCTCTGCCTCCTTTCACTTACAGCGCTGCGGAGTGCTTCTTCGCTATGGTTTTCTTGGACAATGTTTCTAGTTCATTGTGAGGTGCTTTTGCAGAAGGGATTGTTCACATTTTCTGTGGAGGAGTTGCAAGGGATTCAAGTTTGCCTCTAGGAAGATGCGTGGACAAGCCACTTGCAGTTACTTATTTTATGTGCATGCACTCATAGAAACTGTTACTTCCGCCAAGTAAAAATCATATGCCTTTTTGTATTTAGGGTTGCTTTCTTGTAATTCAGCTTTCTAACAATATTTATTATTAATTAATTAAATAATTAAATTTACATATCACCTTATAGCTACAGATCTCAGGGTGGTCCAGCACCTTCATATTTATTATAAAAATTGAAGAAAATATAATTCATTTTTCCCCCGTTGTATCCTTGGCCTTTCCAAGAACCTTCAGTTTTTTTAATTCATAAGATTTATTTTTAGTGGGAGGCAATTTCCACTATTTCCCACCTTCTCTCTGCAGCCCTCTACATCACCTTTCATCCTCCTCCAAAGGGTCCCTCAACCCTCTGAGCAGATTTTCAGGGGGCTGCAGAGGCAATAAGGATTTGGCCAAAAAATGCCTCTCCCTACACAAGTGGAATTTAGGGGTCAAGCAGATATCAACTTGCCCTTAAAACAATGAGAACAAATATGAATTAATTGTTGGTTGCCAAAACTTGGCAGCTGTCATTTGGGTTGCCTAACTTGGGTAGAATTGTCCTTTTTAGGAGACTGAGGGGCTCTGGAAAAACCTAGGCTATGTCTTGGCTTCTCAGTGACTTTGACACAACCCAGCTTGATGGTTTACTGTTGCTTCTAAGTCTTCTGCCCAGTTCTAGTTAACCCTATTAGATTGTGATGTGCCATTGAGTTTTTGTGCCTGTATCTATATTTGAAATGCTTCAGTTATAACCATGAGGTGCTCTGCCTTCCAGCCTGGGCAGGCAGCTTTGCAATGTTGATTTGATTTGCAATTTCTTCCACAGCTGGATCCTGACCAGGATGCAGCCAGAAGGGGCTTGCATAATACTCCAGAGAAGATGGCATACTCTTTAGTCTCTGTGCCTGAAGGAAATGATATCTCTTCCATCTTTGAGCTTGACCCCACTACTTTACGAGGCGGAGACAGCCTTGTCCCAAGGTACGATGTTATAAATGATGAAGGTGTCTGCAGCTGTTGCGAGACCACTTTAAAATGCCTGACCATTTGCCAGGCAATCTTAGATAGCTGTGGCAAACAGTTACAAAAGGCAGCACTTTTGCAGAAACAAATTGTGACTTATTTTCCAGTGCTTCCTTGATGTGTTTATGGCTAGGAAACAGCACTCCCCCAAAATCTGTTCCAGTGAGTTGGGGCCCCCCCTCTGGAATAGCTGAGGGCTGCAGGATGAAGCATTGCAGCTCCCAGCGCAACTCTGGATCCCACCTTAAAAAAAACAGTGTCACATTACACCTCTACAACTAGCATCCGGTTTGTACCTGGGAAAGATCATTTGAAATAGTGAATCAGGCTTCATAGAAGTCATTACATACTGAATACCTTGCAATTTAAGACTTGGCTGCATTTCATATTCTAGTTGAAATAAAACCTTGCAAGTAAAAAAATTAAAAGGAGATTCCAAAGGTGTTGTTTTTATTTGAAAAGTATTGGCTTACTGAGGAGCTTAATAATATAAATAATACCTGGTTCTTTTTAGGAACTCCTATGTCAGACTTAGACATCTGTGTACAAATACCTGGGTTCACAGCACAAATATCCCCATTGATAAAGAGGAAGAAAAACCTGTGATGCTTAAAGTAAGTCATGCAATGAAATCTCATCTGTATCTCATCTCTTCTGCTACCAATAAAGCTATTTCAGAGAAGACACTGATGAACACAATTCTTATTTAGGACATGATTCACACAGCATTGCTTGGGCACAACCCCAGTCCATTATTAAAATGGAATAGTAGAAGAACATAAATTAACACTTTGCATCTTAAATTGAAAGAAATAAGTATCTCTTGGAAGACCTTGCAAAGGTTTTTGTGTATCAGGTATGATACTCATGCTGAGTGCTTGTCCATTTGTCTAACGACAAATCCCTCTACTGTCTCAACACTTAAACCCTTATAGTAGCTAGTCTCTCATCCAATTATTTATTTCAAGCATTGATGTACTGCTTTTCATCAGAAAAGATAACAAAGTGGTTAACTAATCATCTTCCTCGTCCCCGCTGCTTTTTTCTGGTTTAGCACTAGAGTCAAAGGGGAAAACAGAAGTCAGATCATAGCCCATAATTAAGAAATAAAATAAAATCCAATGGATAATAGTAGAATATTCACTAAAAACCCCCTGAAGAATCTGAAGCAATGAGTTTGGCTTGAACTATGATAATTAAAGACAATGAATTGCCTATTGTGGTAATGGAACTATTCCTACCACAATTCCACAATAATGTTTGGAGAACCTGAGCATTGTTTCCCTAGGGCCTTCGTTACAAAAGCGTTTTCTCTGTGAGATTGTGACTAAAATTGCCTTGTTTTTAAAGATTGGCACCTCTCCGGTAAAAGAAGACAAAGAAGCTTTTGCTATAGTACCAGTTTCTCCTGCAGAAGTCCGAGACTTGGATTTTGCAAATGACGCAAGCAAAGTATTGGGTTCCATTGCTGGCAAGTTGGAAAAGGGGACAATAACCCAGAATGAACGGAGGTAAGGAAAAATAATAATGCGAGCTTCTTAATGGAAAAAAGATGTTCTCCAACATAAGACGAAGGTTGAAAGACAGAGAAGGCAGCTTTGTTTATTTCATTCATTAATTTAATATTTAAGTTACTTATATACTTAAGTAACTTAAATATTGGTGGATGTCACAGAGTAGGAGCATTTGCAACTAGGGATTGCTAGAAAAGGAGTCAATAATAAAACTGTTACATGTTGTAATGATCTTGCATGAGTTTCTTGTACCAATTTCTTTGATACCTATGAATTTAACAACCCCTCTCCTTCAACAATTAATCAAAATATAACTTTGAACTTTTAAATGTATCTTTTCTTCATTGTAACTCAGTGGCTTGTATTTATTTTAAGAGGCTGATATTTTCACTGTTCATATTATATTTTGGATTAACAGCTAGGATTTTCTTTCAAAACAAATGAACTGTAGGTCTGTTACAAAGTTGCTGGAAGATTTGGTATATTTTGTTACCGGTGGAACAAATTCTGGACAGGATGTGCTTGAAGTCATGTTCTCAAAGCCAAACAGAGAACGACAAAAGCTAATGAGAGAGCAAAATATTTTGAAACAGGTACAGTAAATTGTGTTTAATAAGGTTGTTTCTGATGACATAGATGTCACAAATAAAATAGCTGATGGTCTGGACTTCTTGGGTTAAGGGGCTTGTAAATAGAGATGCCGCAACATAAATCCCTGGCCAGAACCCCAGATTTCAATTGAGAATTATTTGTGAAATTGGACCCTGAATAAATGGGCGACAAAATATCAAATGTTGTTCAATGTAAGTTGTGAAGAGTGGGGCAAATATCTGAAGTTCACATCTACAGTGATGGGTGTATGCTAACTGGGGGAGAGAAGTTGAAGTCATAGGTAATATCTCTATGAAAAAGTGTCAGCCCAGTGCATGACAGTAATGAATATTTGCTCCAAGCAAACCTGATCTAAAGCCAATGATTGTTCTTGTTGACTTCCCGGTTATGGTGTGAGCAAAGCAAACTATGATACTTGATTTGGGCATAACACTCAGCCAAGGAGTGTGGCTTAAAGCTCCCACTCATGTTAGGAGAGGAATGAAGTAAATCAGTCTGCTCATTCTTGGTAAACCTTTAACCATGGTCTACTGTAACATGTGAACCAGCCCTTATATAACTGATTATAAGGGGAAGTTTGCTTGTCTGGTGTCACCTGCCATGCTCAGAAGCCTATTTTTTAAAATGCTAATTTGCATATGGATGGGGTTTAGCAGCTTGGCAATATAGGCTTCTCCATCATGTGATTAGTTGCTGTAGGCAAGGATCCTGGCATGTAGACACAGCCTCTGCTGAAAGGGAAGTGGCTGTCAGTAGATAGGATCACTTCAATCTCATAGTAAACCTAAGGCAAGACTCTGTGTCGATGATATTCATGGTTCTAGTGCTGCAATATTAATGCTGATTAATTTCTTCTTTCTTTCTAAAATAATTTGCCAGATATTCAAGCTATTACAAGCACCATTTACTGACTGTGGAGATGGACCAATGCTGAGACTAGAAGAACTTGGAGACCAACGCCACGCTCCTTTCAGACACATATGTCGGCTCTGTTACAGAGTTTTGAGACACTCCCAACAAGACTACAGGAAGAACCAGGTTAGCAAGGAGTTTGAGACAGTCTGGTGTGTTTCTAAAATGTAACCATAAACGACAACTGAACTGCTTGGCTTTTGAATAATTTACATTCTCTAGCCCAGTGTTTCCCAACCGGTGTTCCGCGGCACACTGGTGTGCCGTGAGACCTTGCCTGGTGTGCCGTGGGAGGGAGGCGGGCGAGTCGGGCGGCGAGAGGCGAGAGGATCGGGCGCGGCGGAGGCCAGCCCCGCGCTTGGAGAGGACGCAGCAGCCGTCGCCAAACCCGATCCTCCTCCTCCTGCTCTGCCGCCGTCCTCTGGCTCTCGGCCGGGAGGAGCCTGCGGCGACGGGGCGGGCGCCGAAGTTGGCAGATCCGCGCGCAGCCTCTCGCCTCTGCCCCTCGCCGCGCCGGCCCAGCCAGCCAGCCAGCCGAGGGCGGGCGCGCTCTCGCTCCTCGCTCGCTCTATCCGTGGCCGCGCCCGGCGCCAGCCCCGCGGGACGACGCTGCGACGGGCGGCCCTGTGTCGCGAGGGGCGGAGCCCAGGGGAAAGGACCGCCCAGCAGGCGCGGCTGAGGCGCGCATGCGTGGCTGGGGGGGTGCGCGCCCTCTGCTCTCTGCCTCTCTCCCCCTCCCCCCTCTGGACCCCGCGCGCGAGGCTCTCCGGGGGCGGGAAAAGGGTTTCCCTCAGGCGGAAGGCCCCGTGGGAGCCGGGAGGGGGGGAGCCGCTGCTCTGGCTCCCCCCCGCCCCGAACCGGCTCTTCCTTTCGGTTCTGGCGGGGAGCGCGCTCCCCCCCCTTGCGCTCCGCTTTCCCCTCAGAAGAGCCCCCTGCTCCCCGTAATCGAGGGTGATCGTGCCCAGGGGCTCGCCAGATCCCCCTCCGGACGTCTCTTAGTCCCCACACGATCCCAGGAGCGCGACGTGGAAGTGTGTGGACACCCGCAAAGGTCAGGGATGCTTCTCAAACCGCCAAGAGGCAAAGCCAACGTCCCCCTCACCTGGCCCAGGAGGATATCTTTAACATCCTTTTGACACTAATCAATAAGTTACATTTTTTATCTTTTTTATTTAGCTATAAATGCCAGGCCATCTCTTTTCTCTGCCTGGAGAGGAACAGATTGCTCTTGCCAGAGATCAGATGTGATGGACTTGAGAGGCTTCCCTGCTTTCCACCATTCTGTCTGTCTTGACTGCCCCCCCCCATGTTTCTTTTTCAACTTTCTCTCCAGACTTCCCCTATCAGCATAAAATTAGGCAGAAGAAGCTTGGTTCCCTACCCCTGATCCAGTGCAGGGGGGGGGGACGACAAGCAGTTGTAGACAACCTTATTTTAAAAGTTCTCTTCATGTAACTTTAGTTCAATTACATCCTCTGTATATCATTTATATCAGAAGTGGGGAGATGATAAATTATGCTGTACCATGCAGCACTAGGGACGCGGGTGGCGCTGTGGGTAAAACCTCAGCACCCAGGGGTTGCCGATCGCATGGTTGGCGGTTCGAATCCCCGCGGTGGGGCAAGCTCCAGTCGTTCAGTCCCAGCTTCTGCCAACCTAGCAGTTCGAAAGCACCCTTATGTGCAAGTAGATAAATAGGGACCGTTTCCGTGTGCTGCGCTGCTGCTGGCTCACCAGAGCAGCTTCGTCACGCTGGCCACGTGACTCGGCTGGGAGGAGCCTGCGGCGACGGGGCGGGCGCTGAAGTTGGCAGAAGTTGGCGCGCCTCCTCGGCAGCGCCTTCGTCCTCCTCCTCCTGCCTCTGCTCTCCTCCGGTGGCGGGGGCGCGCCGCCCTCCCCGGCCGGGGGGCTCGGCGGGGCCCGTGGGGAAGGAGGCCATGTTCGCGGCGCGCGGGATCGCGGCCCCCCTCGCCCGCCTCCGGCCCGCTCCCCTCCCCCTGCGCGCTGCCCTAGCCGTGCGAGTCTCCTCCCCCTGCGCCGCCGTCCCCTTTCCACATCCTAGGAGCCGCGGTCTGCCTACCGCCCCCGGGCCGCGGCGCGGCTCCCAGCCCGGGCTGGCCTCCGCCTCCTGGGACGCGCGCCCACCCCCGCGGCCCCCCAAACTTCGGAGCAACTCTCCAGACGCTTCTCCCCCGCCTCGGTCTCCCTCCTTTCCACTTCTCTTCCCCCCTTCCTTCCCTCTTTCTTTCTCTTTCTCTCCCACCCGCCTTTCCTTCTATTAACTTTCCTTTCCCCTCCCTTCGTCCTTCCTACTTTTACTCCTGGGCTCCTCCCCCCTTTGCGCAGCCACAAATCAATCTCTCTCTCTTTTTTCCCCTCTCTCTCTTCTTTGCTCAGACGCAAAAAAGCGCCGCTTTTTGGAAATCCGGACTGCTGTCCCCGCTGAAACGATACTTTAAAAAAGGAAGAACCCACTGGCTCTTATTTCTGTTTAAAGCAGTAGATCCCGAACTCTTTTGGCCCACTGCCCCCTTGGTTCCACATCCCCCAGTGTCCCCTATGCTTACTCTATAGAAAGCATTACAGGGGTTAACGCGGCTCGCTAAGGAAGATATTAATAGAATTCTGCATTTGGGGGGAGACCCTAACAGTCATCTACCATTACCTTCTATACTGTTACTATTTTTTTTTTTTTTTTTTTACATAAGTAAAAAGTGACCTTTCCCTATCTGGCATGGTGGTGTGCCTCGAGATTTTTTTCATGAAACAAGTGTGCCTTTGCCCAAAAAAGGTTGGGAAACACTGCTCTAGCCTCCCCATCACCACCCAATAATGATCAATAATAATAATTGTTTGCTGTTAAACCCAAACCGGAAAAAACTATGACTTACGCAAAGAACAGTTGGGCTGATTGCAAACTGGAACTGCAAATCCAAGTTAGACGCGGCAGTTCATATGACAAAAGGATCATGCACAACCTGCTTTCAGTAGTCTTTTCTTAAAAACAAAAAATCACATCAAGAAATCAACATAAATGGATAATTTCACATTTCCTTTCACTCTAATGGTTTTTAAGTGATGTAAGCATCTAGTGTGTCTCTCTCTCTCTCCACCCCACCCACTTTCTCTTTGCAAGGAATATATAGCCAAGCAGTTTGGCTTTATGCAGAAGCAAATTGGGTATGACGTCTTGGCAGAAGACACCATAACAGCACTGCTCCATAATAACCGCAAGCTGTTGGAGAAGCACATTACTGCTGCTGAGATTGATACCTTTGTTAGCCTTGTAAGGAAAAACAGAGAGCCGAGGTAAGAGAAGACTCTTCCTTCTACTGCTTAGACAAAATAAACGGTGCATAAACACTCCTGTAGGTTTTCTGAAACTACCTGAATGATTGGTCAGTAGTCTGTTTTCATGCCTGCCTGGGTCTTTCTGCTTGGAGAAATTGACATGCCAACACTTGTGAGCTTTCCACACAATGTCATGAGTTGTAATGATGCACAAGGGGAGCAACATAAGTTATCTAAGGGGTTATTGCTACAGGTACGTAGGGGTTATTATCAGTGCCTGTGCCCTGTGTTGTTGTCAGCAGACACCCAGTGAATACTTTTGGGGTCACTTCTGTTATGTGTTATAACGTCTGGATGCAGCCTAATGGGATGAAATCTACTGCTGATTCAAAAATGAATAAACACTGGTTTCGTGGGAGTCATGATGAAACCTAGCCTTATGAAGAACAGTTGAGGAAGTTGGATATGCTTAGCCTGGGAAAGAGGAGACTGAGAGGAGCTGTGATAAGGTAAAGGTAAAGGTACCCCTGCCCGTACGGGCCAGTCGTGTCCGACTCTAGGGTTGTGCGCTCATCTCACTTAAGAGGCCGGGAGCCAGCGCTGTCCGGAGACACTTCCGGATCACATGGCCAGCGTGACGAAGCTGCTCTGGCGAGCCAGCACCAGCGCAGCACACGGAAACGCCGTTTACCTTCCCACTATAAAGCGGTACCTATTTATCTACTTGCACTTAGGGGTGCTTTCGAACTGCTAGGTGGGCAGGAGCTGGGACCGAACGACGGGAGCTCACCCCGCCGCGGGGATTCGAACCGCCGACCATGCGATCGGCAAGTCCTAGGCACTGAGGTTTTACCCACAGCGCCACCCGCGTCCGAGGAGCTGTGATAGCCATCTTTAAATATCTAAAGGGCTGTCACCTGAAGGATGAAGCAAGCTTGTTCTCTCCTGCTCTGGAGGGTAGGACCGGTGGTTGGTTTGCTTTTTTGAGGGGGGATACTCAAGGATATGTAGTAACAACACCTTTGTTTTTCTTCAGAAGTTAAAAGTGTGACATTTGCTGCAACTACTTAATGGCTCTTTCTAAAATAATAATAATATAAAAAAGAGCACTGGGTAGGCCCAAACCAATGGATTCAAGGCAAATTCCAACTCAATACCACAAATAACTTTCTGATGGTATGAGCTGTTTGACAGTGGAATGCTCTCACTCAGGAAGTGGTGGACTCTCCTTCCTTGGAGGTTTTTAAGCAGAGGTTGGATGGCCATCTGTCATAGCTGCTTTAGTTAAGATCCCTACGTTGCAGGGGGTTGGACTAGATGACCCCCGGGATCCCTTCCAATTTTACAATTCTTTGATTTTATGATTTTTTAAAATACCTTTTTTTGTAGAAAATTAGATTTTAAAAATGAGATGTCTGATGACAAGAAATGATTCGGTAGGTTAGGTGCATCTGGTAAGTTATTAGTTGCATACCCTATGCCTTAATCTTTTGAGGGCCTGTGGGAGGGGGAGGTATATTTTATCACCTTCCTTAATACAGCTCTTTAGCATTTGAAACACTGTACAAAGTTTAATGGGCTTTGGCTTTCCTTCCCCATTAGGTTCTTGGACTACCTTTCAGATCTTTGTGTGTCCATGAACAAATCTATTCCGGTGACCCAGGAGCTGATTTGTAAAGCTGTGTTAAACCCAGCAAATGCAGACATACTCATTGAAACCAAGTAAGTTGAGGTGTTTTTCAAGAACTTCCTTTTAGAAATAAGAAGATTGCGGCATTCTGAGCCTGACAATAATGACACATAAAAATTTTTCCCTCCAATTTGGGGAAAATACAGATAATATGTAGATTATTATTTTTGATGGAACAACGGATTCTTCAATCTTTTAATCCTAGAAGTAGGTGTGTCATGAAGTAGATTTAAAATTAACAAAAGCCTTTATCCTACGCCAAGGTGTGCTCTTCCCATTGTATGTAGTGTTGGCTGGTAGAAAATGGCTTTCTGATAACAAATAGAAGAAACTTGTGTGGATTCATTAAGATATTTCATATAAATCATTGCTTTTCACTTTTGCTCAATTCTTAGACTGGTCCTGTCTCGGTTTGAATTTGAAGAGCTGTCGTCTGGAGAGAATTCATTGGAGGTTGGTGAGGATGAGGAAGAAGTCTGGTTATTCTGGAGAGACAGCAACAAAGAGATCCGCAGTAAAAGTATCAGAGAGCTGGCTCAGGATGCTAAAGAAGGGCAGAAGGAAGACCGGGATGTGCTCAGCTACTACAGGTTAACACCGCAAGCGATATTTGGCTACGGCAGTGTAACCTGAAGTGTATAGACAACTGACTCTAGCTATTTGTAATGTTAACCAGCTTCTAGAAGACTTCAAGGTTAATTGATATAATTGTTTAAAGAGATAGCTCTCAAATGATGCTTTCCGTAACAACAGTTTCATACAGCTGTGATATTGGTTGTTTACAATCAAGCTACATTTTTCACTGATCATTGGCAAAATTGGTTATTCAAATCTACTTTTGTATTATAAACTCCTTAAAATTGTTTGGTGGCTTCATGTTTGTTTGGTGGAACTTGTCCAAATTTCTAAAATACATACATAAAATACATTAGTTTTTTTAAAGGTTCATCAGCAGTTCCATCTGGGATATTTTTCAAATTGGATTTAAAGAAATGATAGTAATGTTGAATTATGAAAGGTAAAGGTACCCCTGCCCATTCGGGCCAGTCTTGCCAGACTCTAGGGTTGTGCGCTCATCTCACTCTATAGGCCGGGAGCCAGCGCTGTCCGCAGACACTTCCGGGTCACGTGGCCAGCGTGACAAGCTGCATCTGGCGAGCCAGCGCAGCACACGGAACCCCGTTTACCTTCCCGCTGGTAAGCGGTCCCTATTTATCTACTTGCACCCGGAGGTGCTTTCAAACTGCTAGGACCGAACGACGGGAGCGCACCCCGCCGCGGGGATTCGAACCACCGACCATGCGATCGGCAAGTCCTAGGCGCTGAGGTTTTACCCACAGCGCCACCCGCGTTCCCTAATGTTGAATTATATGCGGATATATATATATATATATATATATATATATATATATATATGCAGGTTTTGGTGTCCTCGGGTGTCTTCCCGTGTAAAAGTTGGGGTGTCTAGGCGACGTTTCGACGAGGTCTCACTCGTCATCTTCAGGCTGGTGCTTTCGGCTTCTTGTTACTGGAACAGAGCAGGATCTCAGTGTTTGAGTTCTTATAAATACTGTTGAGGAGGTGTGGTGTATAGCCTCCAATGTTCTGGGCAGAGAGGAAGTTCCCAGGCTAGTGTGCCTTTTCTTCTTTTGTTCCTTAATTGCTTGAGGGATATCTTGAGTGATTTCTTGAGTGATATCCTGAGTACCACTTAGGTGGGTCATCCATCTTCTCAGAAAAACTCTTCACAAAGTTCAAGAGGTCAAGACACAAAGGCTTTAGCAACTAATCCACACCTAATGACCCACCTAAGTGGTACTCAGGATATCACTCAAGAAATCACTCAAGATATCCCTCAAGCAATTAAGGAACAAAAGAAGAAAAGGCACACTAGCCTGGGAACTTCCTCTCTGCCCAGAACATTGGAGGCTATACACCACACCTCCTCAACAGTATTTATAAGAACTCAAACACTGAGATCCTGCTCTGTTCCAGTAACAAGAAGCCGAAAGCACCAGCCTGAAGATGACGAGTGAGACCTCGTCGAAACGTCGCCTAGACACCCCAACTTTTACACGGGAAGACACCCGAGGACACCAAAACCTGCATTCCTGTACCCGTGAAAATCTACGAAAGCATATATATATATATATATATATATATATATATATATATATATATATCCGCATATATGTAATGGGTCCAGAAGTGAGAAATTTAGCCTCCCATGGACTGCTAATGTACTTCTGTTCCTGAAGAAGTGTTATTTCTGCTGCTGCATCAGAATATGCATTGTATTGCTCCCTCTGAGGTATCTTCTAATTTTCAGTCCCAGGCAAGCAAAATGATACTCTTCTCCTTCTTTCCTAACTCCCAAAGGTACCAGCTGAATCTTTTTGCTAGGATGTGCCTTGATCGGCAGTACTTGGCTATAAATGAAATATCTGGCCAGCTAGATGTAGATCTCATCCTTCGCTGCATGTCCGATGAAAATTTGCCTTATGACTTGAGAGCCTCGTTCTGCCGGCTGATGCTGCATATGCATGTTGACCGCGATCCCCAAGAACAAGTGACACCAGTAAAATATGCCCGGTTGTGGTCAGAGATACCTTCTGAAATTGCAATTGATGAGTGAGTATTTTGTGATCAAATGGTTCTCTGAAACGAGGGCCATCAAATACCTAGATGCTTTTTCGCTCCTTTGCACAATGCCTTGTAGCAGTCCTACTGTGAGACCGTATTCAGGAATGTCAGGAGTGACTGCTTGGTGGCTGGCTTTTGGAAAGTATAAATGTTTGATCCAGAAGCCACATTTTTTTAAAAAAATTATGCTAAAAATGTTACAGAATGGAGCTAGATGGACCAGTGGTCTGATTCAGCATAAGACAGTTTTCTGTGTACTTTCTGACTGACTCAAGAAAAGGAAAAGAACCATAAGTTACCTATGGCATTCACCCATTTGAAGTTTTTTGTTTCATTTCTTCAGCTATGATAGCAGTGGAACTTCCAAAGATGAAATCAAGGAGCGGTTTGCACAAACCATGGACTTCGTTGAGGAATATTTAAGAGATGTTGTCTGTCAGAGATTTCCTTTCTCCGACAAAGAAAAAAATAAACTCACCTTTGAGGTAAATCTCTTTTCTTTTCTTTTTAAATAAAGCTGAGTTGTAAAACCTCTGAGTACGGTAGATGCTAACTCACGCTGGAGCTAATCCTAAATTGCCCACATAGTTGGACTAATAGTATCAACAGATGAAACTTCCTTATACTAAGACGGGCAAAGCACAACAATAACAAGTGAAACTATACAAAAAAGACCAAAAATAATAGCAAGTCATTAAAAAGCAGAAAAGCCCACAGAAACGATTGCAGGAGATCTGTTACGAAATATTGAGAAAAGCTCTCTGAAAAAGCACTGCCTTAGGTTGGTGTCCAAAAATCAATGGTAAAAAACATGAAAAATATGAACTAGCAGATTTAAATCCAGAATATTCAGTTTCTATATATAATACATCTGTATATGCAGTGAAACACATTAGAATGCTTATTGAAATACAAAAATTTATGTTTATGACTACAAGGTATAGTGAAGTGATACAGCATGGTGTGCTATGATTATATATTCTGAAAAATGAAGGATAGCTGCATCCTGTTCCTCCAAGCAGCTCAGGGTGGTATTCAGGGTGTTACCAACTTTTAATGCCCCCAGTGGCCCAGTCAATTGAGATAGGCTTAGAATTAGTAACTAGCCCGAGATCTTCCACTGAGCTTCATCTCCACAGTTGAAGTCTACCAGCGTACCACACTGGCTCTGCGCAGATCCTTTGAATAGTGGGTGCCAGAAAGTCAACATTCAGGTGCTTTGGTACATATCATAGAGATTGTAACAAACCATTTTTTGTTTCTTTTTAAAACAATAGGTGGTAAACTTGGCCCGAAACCTGATCTATTTTGGCTTCTACAATTTCTGCGACCTGCTCAGGCTAACAAAAATCCTCCTAGCTATTTTGGACTGTGTCCATGTTGCTACGATCTTTCCTATCACAAAGGTTGCAAAAGGAGAAGAGAGTAAAGGTATGAATGGCCATGGGGCATAGAGGAAGAAAAACATGCTGTTGAAGAATGATTGGTCTCTGTCGGTGCCATTCGTTTTTGTCACCCTGCGTCAAGGAGTGGGGGAAGCAGGCTTGTAAATTGTAAAAGATAGGCTGTCTAGCACTGTTCCTCCTGAGAAAGCTGACTCCTATCGTGGAGGCCTCTTTTCATGAAAGTCAGGTGTGGGGAACACCTAATATTCCACCCATATTTGACAAGGTTCCTCTGGTTAATGATGGTGGTAGTTTGTTGCTCCGGGTTGCAGACAATACTCACAGGAGTTTGAGTTTCACATGGCTTCTGCATTTTTCACATGGCTTCTCCTTTGCTCTCAGGCTGTGCCAGCCAAAGAAACAGTATCAATATCAATATATCGCCCAGGACCGGAATGAGGAGCAGACCACAATGTCAGCTATATCACTGGTGAAATTGCCACCGCTCCTGAGTCTCTCTACTAGCGACTTCCTCCAGCGAGCATTGCTAGCAGAGGGGCTTAGGAGCGGTGGCAGTTTCAGTAGCGATATATCATCATACATCATACTGTGCAGAGGGAGAAAAAAGCTGCATCCACGAGGCGCCGGTACAGCTTGTTCCTCCCTCTGCATCTTTAAAGTGCTTAGCTGAGAAGTGTGCAGCTGCTGCTCCCCTCAGCCGAGCTGATACCCCAGCCCGGCACTGGCTCCCATCCAAATGGGGAGAGCACCGGGGATGGCTCTGCCAGGGATGGGGAGCCCTCCCCATCCCTGGCAGAGCAGCACAAGAAATACCTGGTACTTTTCCCACTTGTCCATGAGTGGGGAGCACTAGGGATGGCTCAGCCCTCCCATGCCCCAGCTGAGCCATACAAACAAGCTGTGTTTTCCCAGCCCGCTAGGGCCAGGCGCTGGGGTGAAACTGCCTCAGCACCTGTGATGATTGCTGTGGCAATTGCACCCAGCACCTCACAGGCTGAGGCCAATGTGGCTTGTTTTTTCAACATTGCGGTACATTGCCAGACCGTGATGTTTGGCTGGTGATATTGAAAAACCGCTATCACCCAACCTTGTCAATGCACATTAGTAACATGTGCATGTGCTCATGAGCTTGCAACTGCATGATTGAACATGGACTGAGCTTATGAGCTGGTGGCACAAAATGCATGCCATCTCATTTATACCTGTTGTGCAACCTTCAGCATCTCATTTATACCTGGCTTGCATCTGTTCCCAAATGTTATCAGTGGGATGCATCTAACACTATCTGTACACAAACAGAATGGACTTCCACTCGTGCAACATATTTTTACCTTGCTCTTCCCCATCCCCAGCAGCCCTCCATGTAATCTCAAAATCTGCTCCGGAGGGCTGAAGGAACCTCTGGAGCAGATTTTTGAGGTGCATAGTATGGGGGAGGAGAGGCAGGTAAAGATCCATTTCTTCTGCCGTTGTTTCACATGGTCAGGGGAGAGGAAGAATAAAGTATAAGGATGCAAATTTTGGCTGCAACTCCCATGCTGCATGTAATATGTGGATTTCCCCTCAATATGATCTAGCGGTAGGGTTTGTTTCTTTATTTAATGCATTGGTGCCCCACTGAAAAGGCTTTCAGTGCACCTTACAAAAATCACTAGTAAGGCAGTCCCTGCCCTTAGGCTTGCAGTGTAAAAGATATGTCACACAAGGAGAAAGAGTTGGAGAGGGAAGAGGAGGGGGAAAAACCAGGTCCCAATTCTTAAAGTAACTGCTGTTATAACTACAACCTGGAATAGAAATTGCTCCGTACAACACAGTACCCATTAAATGTTCCTGCTACTTTCTGTGTAAGTGTGGAGGATGTTGCCTATTTCACAGCATGTAGAATTTTTATAACAATGTTGTATCCTTAATTGTATTATATCGGATTTGTTTGTTTTATTTTTCTCTGCCTTTGCACGCCCATTTTGTATCTCTGCAGATGAAGGGCGACCTCAAAGCATTTTAATAAATAGCAGAATACCACAAATACGTTATTTCTGCAGTTTGTAGGTTGCACATGTTGCATCCGATAGATAAGCAGCAGGTACACATTAAATCTGATTCCGCTATACAGTAATGTGTGTAATAGGCTGAGGCAGGTAATGCTGAGACAGGTCTTAGCTTAATTACTGTATTACAAAACTTTATCCTGTATTGTCTCTCTGAAGGGAGCAATGTGATGAGATCTATCCACGGTGTTGGGGAGCTGATGACCCAAGTTGTGCTCAGGGGCGGAGGGTTCTTGCCCATGACTCCTCTTGCTGCTGCCCCAGAAGGTAATGTGAAACAGGTTGAACCTGAGAAAGAAGACATCCTGGTAATGGACACCAAGCTGAAAATCATTGAGATACTTCAGGTATACTTCAGGTGACATAGCTTAGAAAACTATATTGACGCAAGAGCTGTACTGTCACGCTTATGTTGTTTGGGGATTTTTCATTCTAGACCATTGTTCTCTTTTTGACAGAATTAGAAATGAATAATTTTTTCACTGGATGGATTGCGTGCAAGCTTTATTATTTTTTATTTAAAAAATATCATTAGAAAAAGAATTAATAAACATTGTTGCAAGTATTAACAACAAAATACTAATAACAACTACTAATTGCGAACAGTTGCAGATGTTTAACCCATGCCCTCATTTAAACTAGTTACATACTTTAAAACTTTTGCGTGCAAATAACCCAGCTCCTATAAAACATTGATCAGTCAGATTGAAATACAGACATTGTTCAGGAGAGTTGGAGCAGAGCAATCCAATGGAGGTGTTCAGAAAGCTGCGTGCTCCCATGACAGTATTTCCAAGGCTTCGTTTGAGTTCCACTGCAGATCCCATTTTGAAGGCTTCGGCTTTGCAACAGGCTGCCTGACATTCAGTGTGCTGTGCATTGTCATCAGCCCAACTGGGGCAAGGTTTCTGGGTCAGAGTGCACAGCCCTGGGATGACTACTGAAAAAATATATTATAAATTAGAAGGAAGCTGAAACTTTTTGTGTCTGCTCTGTAGCCTGTGCTACTCTTAGATAAATGCCATGAGGAAGGGACTGTAGTTCAGTGGATAAAGTACATTTTTTTGAAAGTGGAAGGCCTCAGGTTCATTTTCTGGCATTCTGCAGCTAAAACATCAGGTCACAGGTGACAATAAAGGGAATTCTCTGGTCAAAACCCTGAGGAGCTGCTGACAGGATCCACAGAACTGGGCTTCATGAGCAAGGCTGTTCCTTTCGTTCCCCAGTTATGCTTATACAGATTTATTGGTTAACTTACCGAAATGTATAAGCATGAACTGACAGGGTAGTACTGACTGATGCTGTGACTTTAATGTGAATTAAAACAGGAAAATGTGAATTAATGTGAATTAAAACAGGAAAAGCCAGAATGACCATCTTCTTATTTTTACTTAGCTACAACAGGAAAAAATCTGATATATTGTGTTGTTTTGAAAAAGGTGTTTTGTGTTTTGTTTTGTGTGTGCTTTTGTCTAGACACAATATGCATCTATGATATATAATACAAACTAGACCGGTAGATTTTGGTTTTCATGGCAGGAATTACTTTCGATATCTAATATATTTTAAATGCATGCTTTAAGCATGTGAAAGGGAAGGTCCTTGCTTTTAAAAACGCAAAAGGGGGAGGTAATGAGTTGTGCTATTGAATCTTCTTCTTTCTTCTTCTTCTTTTTAAAAACACTATGGAATCATCAGTTCATTTTGAATGTGAGATTGGATTATAGAATCTCATGCCTTCTGTGCATATTTAAACATGAGTTTGATGAAAGCAATGCTCAGACACCTGATTCACCTACAGGAAGCAATAACCAAGAAATGCCAAATGTACCAGGTCAGTTACAACATGTTCTCTTAAAAGTGCTGTAAAATTTTTCTTAGGTGCAGCGCCACCCGCATCCCAATGTGCCATTTGGTATATTCCCTCTTAATTAAGCAAGATACAATAATATGCTATCAAACTATAAAGACTTTATTAATTTTGGGAAACACTGCTCTAGATTGTGGACTTCATTAGTTACCTCCACATCTTGAACCCTGTGAGAAAAATTTCTGTAAAGAAAACCCTGTGAAGAAGAAAGGAGAAATAAAGTACAAAGATTATGCATAGTTATTGAGCTTATCCTTTGCACTATTTGTTTCATTTTAAAACTTTTATTTCAAAAAAAAAGTTTATTAAAGAAATCATATGTGCACAGTCTCACACTATGTAAGACATAAGTTCCCTTTGAAACTATGTAAGGTGGAGGCTGCACAAATTGCTATACTCCTCTGGAAAAATCCAAGGCTGCCTTTCAATATTGTGTGTTTGTGTACGGATGCAGGCATAAGTTTGCATGCACACAATACCCTCACATATTCTACTGTATAGTTTGAAACAGCTTCACACAGTAGTTGCCCATACAACTGAAATGGATGCCAACTGGATTAAATTTATACAATTGTACAATTGGGCTGAAAAACAACCTTTTGGATCTTATTTCACAGAGGATTTCCTTGCCTTGCAGCAGAGGATTCTTATGGTGTAGTTTCTGTGATGGAAAGAATGGTAGCTTGCTTCCTCTGCTCCCCTTAATGAATTTTAAGCTATATTTTCAGCTTGGCTTGGCATAGAAGACAAAACTGTTTGTTTTCCTTTACAGGAGCTCTTGACTTTGAACACATTGAAGAGCAAGCAGAAGGGATATTTGGAGGCAGGAAAGTAAACTATTGCGATTTGCATTTGTCTGTTCTGAACTGTATGTGAAACTGCTTCTGGACAGTGGCAGGTCACAGTTCTTCAGAGGAGCAAGTCACTTTCACTAATCATTCATGTACCCATTTGCTCATACATTAATTGTTACTTTAATTACCATGAATGAGTTAAAAGAATTATCCATGTATGTTTCCTAAGGTACTTACTAAATGAGAGGGCAGACCGGGGATATAAACTGTATTCTTGCAGCTATGGTTTCATGACCCCATTGTCTGTCCCCCTCCCCTGCACACAGTGGGGTGTGTTTGTGGGGTGTGTGGGTGTTAAGAATACCATACAGCAGAACAGGGGTGTGATACAGTATAGCAGCTGCTTGTTCAACAAGACATCTCCTTCCTCTCCTCCCTGCTTCAGCTCCCTGTGCAACCCCAGAATCTGCCCAGGAGCATGGGGGGGGCCCCCCTGGAACCGATGTAGGGGGCATGTAGGGGCTGGAGTGGAAAGAATAAAAACTGGATGTCCTGTTGTACAACAGATTTTGGTGGTGCAAGCAAGCAGTCATTGCTAAATGTCACCCAGAATATTTAATGGGATAGATACGTACTACTAAAATGAAGAAGAATGTAAATCAAAGAAATACACTTTTAACTGATGGGAGGAGAGTTTGCCAATGATTGGGTAGCACTGCCAGGTCGGACAGCCTTGTTAGTGTTTGCTGAAATGCAGGAAATATTTTAAAGGCCATTAGGGGGAAAATAACTTTTTAAGAAATAATGTTTTCAGAATGGCAAAAGGGGGAAAGACTTTGCAGAATCCAAGGTGTTAGCTGTGGAGGGAAGCCTAGAGAAAGAGTGACTATGATGAGGGCTGCTCTTTTTAAAAAAGTGTCGATATCATGGATGTTGCTAGACTACAACTCCTATCATCCCTGATCACTGGCCATGCTTGTTGGGGTTCCTAAGAGTTGGGAGTCCAGAAACATCTGAAAAGCCACAAATCTCCCACCTTGGTCTAGATTAACTAGAGAAAGGTAAATACGTTTTTAGGGTGTTTCTAAGTTTCAAGAGAATAAATGAGGAGGTGAAGTGCTTGCAGTGCTGAGATTGTGGTGGTGAGGTGGTGAGATTGCTGCATTACAGGGAGTTGGACTAAATCAGTGGTTCCCAACCTTTTTTGGGCCATGCCCCACCTAAGCATCTCTAAAATCCTGATCCCCCCCCCCCGGTGACATATAATTTTTATTATTCAAAAAGTGAACTCCTATTCATATGGTGGAAGCCTAAAAGACCATTAAAGGTAAAGGTAAAGGTACCCCTGCCCGTACGGGCCAGTCTTGACAGACTCTAGGGTTGTGCGCCCATCTCACTCTATAGGCTGGGGGCCAGCGCTGTCCGGAGACACTTCCGGGTCACATGGCCAGCGTGACAAGCTGCATCTGGCGAGCCAGAACCGCACACGGAAACGCCGTTTACCTTCCCGCTAGTAAGCGGTCACTATTTATCTACTTGCACTCGGAGGTGCTTTCGAACTGCTAGGTTGGCAGGCGCTGGGACCGAGCAACGGGAGCGCACCCCGCCGCGGGGATTCGAACCACCGACCTTTCGATCGGCAAGCCCTAGGCGCTGAGGCTTTTACCCACAGTGCCACCCGCATCCTAAAAGACCATTAACTTGGTCTAGTACAGTGATACCTCACCCGCGTCCTAAAAGACCATTAACTTGTACAGTGATACCTCAGCTTTTGAACGTAATCCGTTCTGGAAGACTGTTCAAGTTCTGAAACGTTCGAAAACCAAAAACTCAATAATCGACAGCTAGGCCTCAGGATCTTACACTCAGCGGAAGCTGTGTGGCTTGTTCGACTTCCGAGGCATGTTCGTCAACGGAGACGTTCGAAAACCAAGGTACCACTGTATTTGAATTTGAATTTGAATTTGTGGTGGTTTCTGGTTCCTCTCCCAACATCAGATAGACTAGCACAGTTATGGAAGCTGCCTGAAAGTTCTTAAATGGAACCACCCCCCAGCCCAATTTTACTCTATATATTTTTATTATTTTCAGTGAAGAGAATACACCACTAGATTTGGATGATCATGGTGGCAGAACTTTCCTTAGAGTATTACTCCATTTAACGATGCACGACTACCCTCCTCTCGTGTCTGGAGCCCTTCAGCTACTCTTTAGGCACTTTAGTCAGAGGCAAGAAGTCCTTCAGGCCTTTAAACAGGTAAATGTAGTGTTCTATACTGTCCACACTTTCACTCTAAATTTGTGTGGTGATGCAAGGGTGTTATGTAACTAATGGATTGCAATTTATGTAAGGTCCAACTGCTTGTCACCAGCCAAGATGTGGACAACTACAAGCAGATAAAACAAGATTTGGATCAGTTGAGATCAATTGTGGAAAAATCTGAACTCTGGGTGTACAAAGGCCAGGGACCTGATGAAACGATGGATGTAACGACAGGAGAGAATGAACATAAGAAAAAGGAGGTAAGAATAGCTTTTGTCTTTGTTGCATTGCCGGTGTAACGTAGTGGTCAAGAGCAGGAGAGTTCAAATTTCATCTCAGCCTGAAGCTATATACAGTAATGGTGGCTTTGGGGCAAATTGCTTTCTTGCAGTCTTCATTTTGTGTGCTGCCCTCTGCTCCCGAACAATGTCATTGCCTAACTCAGATGGCTTTTGTGTAGGTTGACTGGGTTGATTAACATGAATAACATTTCAATGTTGTACACAACCTTAAAAGTATTATATTTTAAACATAAGTTCTAAAAGACTTTAGCAAAGTTATGCTAGAATCATAGTTTTATCATTTTGATTTCCCTCTCTTCTCCTCCCACCCCTCTCACCGTTTTCTTACACCTTTGTTGTTGTTGTTGTTGCTGCTGTATTCTCTTTCCACAGTTTATGTTTATTCCCCCTGCTCCCGGCCAGTTGTATAGTTGTTCATGTTTGTGCAATATATTATTAAAGCTACATTTACATATTTATTCATTTTTAATTCATGGGAATCCTGAAGACTTCCTCTAAGAGGTTTCTTGGTCTGTTTCCCAGCTGCTTTTAACCCTAAAATCTGATTGTCTCCTTTTTTGTTCCATTCATCATGTTATATATGCCTCCTCTAACCTCCGTCCCGTCCCCTATCCCTATGCCTCAACCACCTCTTCCATAGCTATTCACATTAAACTAAAATTTAGAATAAAAGACCAATAACACAGTGTACATATGTGTAATATCTCCTCACTGTTTACTTGCAAACAGCACCACTAATCATACTGTGCCTTTAATGTAACTAGTATTTTTTAAAAATGCTGCAGTTATATTATTGTGCTGCTATAAGAATTATCCATTTAAAGGAATTGGGGGGTGGGGTGGATATAAATGCCTTATGTAAATAGCACGAGTGTGTGACTTGATAATTTGTGAAGACTCACTATAGAAATACCTGTTAGCATTTCACTCCTCCGTTGCTGGATGTGTGATTGTTACATCACATGTCAGTGTTTACTTTCTAGGCTTGGAAAGCGTGAGAACGGAAGTCAGTCTTATCTCTCTTCCGCTGTACTGTACTTTTGTACTTTCTTTCTCTCTCTCTTTTGGAGAAGAAGTGAGAGGACGCCATGGTTGCTTTGTCCTGTATATATTGCTTAATAAATCACTTAGAATGCTACACTCACACTCCACAATCATTTCTGCTATACTCTGCTGAGTGAGTGTGCACATGTCTTTTGATATGTGTCGCTGGTGCGCACCGGAACTGATTTGTGAATGTCCCGGGCTGCGCTTCATCAGGAAGATGCCTGGAGAGGTCTGTCTCATTCTGGGGGCTGCATGTGCCCCCCAGGTGTGTTCCGACAACACCGCTGTTAAGTTTGTGTTAAAACTGAATATTGGTGAAGAGAGAACGGTTGGTAGAAGTTTTAAAACTTCTGGAGAGTTTTTGGTGTGAAATAGCTGCTAAAATTTGTACTAATGATCACCAGAATTGGGGGTGGGGAGGAGAGGAATGTAATAAATTAATAAATCTTGCTTGTCCCCTAGGAAGGCCACAGCAAATCACGGAAACCCGAAAGCACTAGTAGCTATAATTACAGGGTGGTCAAAGAGGTAAGACTCATCCTTTCCCAGCTGCCCATTACTTTTGCCTTCTTCTTCTTTTCTCTGAGTTGAGGAATGCTATGAATATATACCATGCACCTTTTCCTGCCTGAATATGGATTATTCCTTTACTCCTAGAAGATAATAGGCCACTGCATGCAAAGAGCTCTGTGCATATACTGGAGCCTTTGTATGCTAAATGAATTGTTGGATCAGAGCACCTGGGTGTATAGTATGTATAATAACTTGGTTTAACTAAATCATTAAAATCTCATAGTGCTATTGACTAGACTAATGAAGTATGGACAATTACTGTACGTGTTAATGATTTATATAATGCATGCACTAAAATGTGCTCAAAATGCAAGCTTTAAAATAATCTACACAGGTTTACCACGGGTTTTTAGAAGGAAAGTAAGAAAAACCTTACGCAACATTGTTGTATAATTTCCATGGACAGTCTTTCAGTCTTAAGATTAATTCTAGGGTTATATTCAGGGTTGTGTGTGAATGAAAGAAAACAGAAAGAAAAGCTACATGAGGTATAAATTAGGCAAAAGAATCAACTTTGTCCATAGCATTCTGCTTCTTTTGGTCCTTTTGGAAAGGGCAAGGAAGTTGTGTGATGCAAAGAAGGCTTGACCCCTATACACTGGAAATAATACTGATATGAGAGTTTTGCCTGGCGTTGTGTAAACCTGCCTCTCCCCACCCCCCCATCTAAAAGTGTTTTAGATTGAATCTCCCATTAACTCCAGTCAGCATGGCCAACAGGAGTTGTAGTCTGAAACATCTGGAAGGCACCAGAAGACTTGTCATTGTAGCACTAAAAGGCTGACACTCATTTTCCTTGGTAAAGGAAAGCCAAGATACCTTAGCCAGTGCCAGTTTCCTGTACATGCATGGTGCAATACATGTCATCCAAATGTAATTGCTGTGTCAGTTGCATGCAACATGGTGTACGCATTTTTGTCTTTATCTCCTTAATTTCACTCTGCTTGTTTAATGTTATTCTGTGATCTGTTGAAAGCGAGCTTTTCCTCCAGCCTGTCTGGGGGGAAAAACCATTAGTATGTCATTTGGCTCTAAAAGAAATGTGTTTCTGCAGATTTTGCTTCGACTTAGCAAGCTTTGTGTACAAGAAAGCATCTTGGTCAGGAAAAGCCGGAAGCAGCAACAGAGGTTGCTCCGAAACATGGGAGCTCACACTGTGGTCCTGGAGCTCTTACAGATCCCGTATGAGAAAGTGAGGTTTGCATGCATCAGTTACTTTACAATCCATTAACAAACCACTAAAGTGTCTTTAGATCTTCCTAAAAGTTGTCTCTTACAAGTTGCATTGAACATCAAAGGAGCAGTTGCTAAATATTCATGTCTTAAGGAATAATTCATTTGTTCTGGGTTTATTGAAGCAGTTTCATACATTAATTATTGCAAGGACAAACAAAATAGGAACTAAGGTTTATATAGTCTTTCCTGGCTGTCTCAAGGAGGCACTAGGCATAACATTACAAAGGTGCCCCCAAGGTTTCTGAGTTTCTCTTGTACAAATTCTTCATAAGTCAGCTGAGGACTTTCCAAACCTTTTTACTGTGGAAAGACAAATTGAAGCTGTATAGTTCACACAGTGGTCATTATTCTAAGTCACAGCAACAAGTTGCTTTACCTGCTTTAAATGTCCTTATAAAAGGGCAATATGCTATATCTGCTTCCAGAATGGTCAGTCAGATGAAGATAATGGAGGCACATGTTGCTGTAGTTCAGAATGGGGGGGGGGGGGAGCATATGTATTCCATTTTTAGTCTTCTAGTCCACACAAAGATAAGCATTGTGCTGGAGAAATTGAGAAGGAAGGAGATTTGTGCCTCCTTAGGCAAAGAGTCTGGACTCGTAAATTTGGGGAGGGGGGTAAAGCCAGGAGGGAAGCAAACATAGCAGCCCTACAAGTATTTTAGTTAAGCAGAAAAATAAAAATAATGCAACTAGTTCTGGCTGATATTCCAATGCATATTGTTATAGATCCTAATCCTAATCTGACACACTGCTTGAGATGTAAAGGTAAAGGCAAAGGACCCCTGACAGTTAAGTCCAGTTGTGAATGACTCTGGGGTTGCGGCGCTCATCTCGCTTTACTGACCGAGGGAGCTGACGTTTGTCCTCAGACAGTTTTTCCAGGTCATGTGGCCAGCATGACTAAGCCGCTTCTGGCGAAACCAGAGCAGCGCATGGAAACGCCATTTACCTTCCCACCAGAGCAGTACCTATTTATCTACTTGCACTTTGATGTGCTTTCGAACTGCTAGGTGGGCAGGAGCTGGGACCGAGCAATGGGAGCTTACCCTTTGTGGGGATTCAAACCGCCAACCTTCTGATCGGCAAGCCCTAGGCTCTGTGGTTTAGACCACAGTGCCACCCGCATCCCCATTTAAACATTACAGAGCCTTTAAAAACTTAATCTCTCTCTCTTCCCTCCCCCACCCTAATTTATCCCAGTTTGCAGCATGCTTTAAAAAGGGAATAGGAATACTGGTATTTTGAAATTAGAACTGAGCAGACAGGTCAGTTTGCTTAAGCACCTCGTAAATCAATTTAACTTGAATTTATTCTGGAGCACTTGTGCCTTGTAATTCCAGGCTGAAGATACAAGGATGCAGGAGATCATGAAGCTCGCCCATGCATTCCTGCAGAACTTCTGTGCTGGCAACCAACAGAACCAAGCATTGCTCCACAAGCATATAAATCTGTTTCTCAACCCTGGGGTAAGAAGTTAACTGAAAAATATAGAAGAGAATGCAAACCTTTTCCTGATTGGGGGCTGTAACCAGAGTTACTTGAGAGTGGAAATCTTGGCACTTTACAGCCTTTTCATGAGTTTTCCATATTTTCAGCAGGACTACCATTCATTAGACAGAGTGGGACAGTCATCTCAGGCAGCAAGGCTGTTCTTTAACCCCTAAACTATTTCTGCTGATCTCAGGTGCATGGAGGACAGTGTCCTTTCTCCAGTGTTGTAGTGAGATTGTGCTTCTGTATGTGGAGGGGTGGGGTGGGGGAGGAAATGCGTAATACGTTGGAAGGAATGAGATGTATTGCATTGTGTACACTAGGCCTGCACAACTTATGCTCCTTATGCACTACAACTTACAGTGCAGCCTGCCTTTTTCTTCTTCTTTCTACTGCTTTACTGGAACTGCAAAAAACAGGGAAAGTTGTAGTGTACCTGGAAGGCCACAATATATTGCTGCTAAGTTGCTTTTGGCATGGTGTTAGGCCTATTGTGGGGGTTTTCTAAGGAAAAAGAGAGTTCAAGCAGTTCAGGGACAGAGGAAAATATCCTCTAAATACTTCTGTGTCAGTATGTTCAGAATGCCTAATTTCTGAATCTTCTCTGACCAAATGCGTCTTCCATCAGCTTGCTTTCAGAAGTTTGTTTGTTAGCACTAAATCTGCTGTTCTGCTCTAATATGCATTCCCTAAAAGCTTCCAAAGTGTTGTGGTGTTGCAGGATTCACATTTTTCTCTACTACTGTCCCTTTTAATAGATCCTGGAGGCTGTAACGATGCAACATATCTTCATGAATAACTTCCAGCTTTGCAGCGAGATTAATGAGCGGGTGGTTCAACACTTTGTGCACTGTATTGAAACTCATGGACGGAATGTCCAGTACATTAAGTTCCTGCAGACAATTGTTAAGGCCGAAGGAAAGTTCATTAAGAAGTGCCAGGATATGGTCATGGCTGAGGTGAGAAGGCTGTGTATACATATTTGTGAGCATAAAATCAGCCTGAGGAAAATCCATGCAAAGAGAAACTAGTTGGTGGACAGGCACTGCTGCCTAGGTGTCAGCATTATGAAACTTCAGATTAATTGCAATGGGTTGTCTCCAACAAAGTTGGAATTGAATTATTTATTTTCTGGCGTTGCACGCAAGCCGTTACCACATAGGTGGGGAGGATGTATCTATTGCTAACTTAGAAAATATCAGAGCAGTGTACAGTAATATGTATGCAATAACACATGAAGCACAGGTTTTTTTAAAAAATAACAAAATGGTTAGCTAATCAGGAATATTTTATTAGGAAGTCTCTCCTTAAAGAAATCTGTGTGTCATCATCACCAATGTCTGGCAGCAATATGAAAGACTTTTCGATTTAACCCATCATTTCATTATATTAACTAGCTGGTTCTTTTCTGTTTACCCTCAGTCTGGTTATGGACTGCTGCTTCCGCAATTTTACTTTTGTTAAAATTGTGTACATTACATTTTAGTTGTGTATGTTTTGAAAGTTTGTAGCTTGCACCAGTCTGGTTCTTTAGTGGTGGCTTATAAATTTAGGAAATAAATAAATAAGCGATCAAAACAAACATCGTAAAGTGCTTTGTACACTGATAGAGCTGTAGAAATCATTAATCGTCAGAGAGAGATAGCATGCATGTTGGTGCATATGAAAACTTGATTACTTTACATTTTCTGTGTTTTTTATGTTTAATGGGACAATAATGCTCTTCTTTTGCCAGCTTGTCAACGCGGGGGAAGATGTCCTTGTTTTCTACAACGACAGGGCCTCTTTTCAGACACTAGTGCAGATGATGAGATCAGAACGGGACAGGATGGATGAAAACAGTGCTCTGATGTATCATATCCATTTAGTTGAGCTGTTGGCTGTTTGCACTGAGGGCAAAAATGTCTACACAGAAATCAAGTGCAATTCTCTCCTCCCTTTGGATGACATTGTTAGGGTGGTGACCCATGAGGACTGCATACCTGAGGTGAGGTTCTGTCCATCATCCGTTCTTCTTCCTCTCTCATTCATAAGTCTCATCCAGATAACTCTCTGGTCACTTCTATCTATCACTCAAATTTAAGGACCTGCTGCTCCCTGACAAGGTTTCTAAGAGGGGCTTATGTAAGTCGGCAGAAGGATTCCAAGTTAGCTCTTAAGTATAGAACTTTATAATAAATTCAAAACCTACCCATAAAACAATCGTTTTGCCGCGTTAGCGTCACTGTGGTTGTCAGTATCCCTATAATACTGGGGGAGGGGGGAATACGGAAGCAGGGTTAAATCCTGTTCACTGCAAATTATTCTTGTTATCAGCAGAACAATTAACTTCATTATTAGAGATAATTAGATGGCCAGCCATTACTAAGGTTTTCTTATCACCTGTGTTTTCCTGTCTGCAGGTTAAAATTGCCTATATAAATTTCCTAAATCATTGCTATGTAGACACAGAAGTTGAAATGAAAGAGATTTATACAAGCAATCACATGTGGAAGCTCTTTGAGAATTTCCTCGTTGACATCTGCAGGGTAAGTGTTTTCAATATTTGGAAATATTAAAAAAGCTGAGTGACACAAAACACCCATAACTGACTGCTGATCACATCACATCATATAGTTAACACTCATGAAAGTAATATCCACTGCCTTAATTTCATACATTTTCATTCATCCATGGCTATAGGATTCAATGATAATGATGATGCATGGCCATAGCTAATTATATGTATGAGCACACCTGCGCATGCCTTGCAGGCTCTTCACACAGTCAAGGTTTCTAGCACTTTAGTCCTTCTTACTCTTGGGTTGCTTCTAGCTGTAACAAAATAAAGTATGGCAAATTGAAATTAGGTGGGGGGGAATTCTTTGTTCTCTTGACTTGTCATCTCTTCGTTAGAACTTGTGGGAACTTCTGCCTTAGTTCATGTTGCTACAATGTTGTACAAATGATGCCTACAACAAAATGTTGCAGAGTTTATTCTCCCTCCTAAAATGAGTGTTTCTGTTTGGATCTTCAGCTGGCCACTCCCTTTAAGTAGACAGCATTCTGTTCTCTCCCACCTTCACAATCCAATTTCACTTTCTATTCCATGACCACAGAACACGCTCTGTCCTCAATGGGCTGTTTTCTTTTGCTGCCTCAGGTTCCCCCACTTCTTTTTGCAAACCTTGAAGTTCCCTTGAGAATTGAGATATCTCACATTTGTCAGTAGCACAATTTTTACTACAGTCCTGATATCACTCTTTATTGTCAGGAGTTTGCTGTCAGGAGTGATGTATCACTTGAGTTTATGTCTAGTACAGTCTATGGTATTTCAGAAAGTGCATATCGCAATGATATTAGCTTGCATTTGTCGGGGAATTATCATTATTATATAGGGTTTTGTTTTTGTTTTTATTCTGTTTTGTTTTAATGTGAATTGTTTTCCAGACTTGCAACAACACCAGTGACAGGAAGCATGCAGATTCTGTGTTAGAGAAGTATGTGACTGAAATAGTGATGAGTATAGTTACCACTTTCTTCAGTTCCCCATTCTCAGATCAAAGCACAACTCTGCAGGTAAGTAACCAAGAGGAATCATTTACACCCCCACACACGAAAACATATTTTGTTCTACTATTTACTATTTGCTCCACCTGTGAAGCAGAACAGCATTTGTGCATCAGACTAGAACACCAACTTGAGTTTGAAAACGGTGGTGTCTTCTGATAGTGTTTCTCTGTGGCTAACTTTACGGCAGTGAACCTTACAAAAGCAGTGAGTCCATTGCTTCGGTCTTTTCTCGTTTCCCTAAAAGTGTGGGGGTGTGGGAGCTTCCTGCTCGTCTGTAGTACTCATTTAGTAATGCTGGAGTATGGGAAAGTCCCTGAAAAACAGGAACAATTTGACACATTTCCCCTCCATACAGACTGTATGCATGTTTCCTGTGATAGCCCCAGTCCCCATGGCTGAGACATGTACTGCTGCCTATCAAGTTGAGCATTCTGTTTCCTATAGTGGGCAACCATATGCTTGTGGGAAACCGACAACCAGCCCAGGGAGGCATTAGCCTTCTCATACTGCTGTACCCAGCAACTGGTACTCAAAGGCATGCTGAGGTAGAATATTAGCCATAGTTACTAGTAGCCATTGATAACCCTCCGTGAACTTGTCTCATCCACTTTTGAAGTTGGATGGCTATCACCACATCCTGTAGCAGAAAATTCTGCCTGTTCCAAATCTCCCACTATTCACTTTGGAATCTCCAGATGGTTAAGTGGTCTATAAATAGGAAAAATGAAATTTAGCTTCATTGGATGAGCCCAGGTTCTAGTACAGTGGTACCTTGGGTTACAGACGCTTCAGGTTACAGACTCCACTAACTCAGAAATAATACCTCAGGTTAAGAACTTTGCTTCAGGATGAGAACAGAAATCGCACGGTGGCGGCAGGAGGCCCCATTAGCTAAAGTGGTACCTCAGGTTAAGAACAGTTTCAGGTTAAGAAAGGACCTCCAGAACGAATTAAGTTCTTAACCCGAGGTACCACTGTATTAATGAAAGAGGGGGTGGGGAGGACTTCTCTCTATCCATTTTCTCAACACCTTGCTCCTGGTAAACTGAGAAGCTCTACACATTGTAATATTTGGTGTGAATTTCTCTAGGCCCTTAATCACTTTGATTGTCCTTTTTTACACCTGTCCCAGCTTTATAAAAAAAGATTAGGGCCAACATAAAGTGAACATTCATGGAACGTTTATGTTGACCCGTGCCTCTTAGTCCTGAACAATGTCCCCTAGGGTGAGGCAGGGCAGATTGATGCAGAAAAATCAATATCATATTTTATGTAACAAAAATGAATCAAATAATTTAAAAAATTGCTTTATGCATGGCATAATTAATCAATATTATAACAGCAATCAAAAGAACCATTATAGTTAGAAGATAACAAGAATATAATGACTTGAGTAAAAAATGGGTTTTGTATCATTCTGCCCCACCTATGGGGCACTTTGATACAAAGTGTAAATTTTATGAGAATGGTAACTATTTACAAAAAATTAATGAAAAAACAATTTTTATTGTGAGAGATCATAATCAGCCTTACAATTTGTTACTTAAAATCTAAATAACGTATCAAAACTAACAGTGTTTCACACATATCATAGACTTTGTGGTTTTCTTAACAAAACATCAAAACTTATATTAATCTTTGCTCAAACACTTATCCATTTAAAAAAAAAACTTTGAAAAAACTTTAAAAAGTATAAGAACTCACATTAGATAGTCCAAAAATAGCAATTTTAAACAAAATGCTTATAAGAAATATTTTGTTTAAAATATTATAAGAAATATTATAAGAAAATATTATAAGAAATATTTTGTTTAAGAAGCTTATAAGAAATAAGATAATTACTTAATGTTTAGCTTCTATTGCACATTATATCCACTGAAGTCAATAGAAAAAGTACAAAGAAATGATGTTCGAGATGTGCCCTTTGAGAACTTTAGTTTTGGCAACTGCAAAACAACATCCTTGAAATCAACGCTTGCCTTATCTTCTACAATGGGGAAGACAAACATACAAGATCTTGTTTTTCCCCTGAGATACGACATTTGAAAATCGGTCATATTATATTTAGAAATGACTTTGGCCTCGTAGTAAACAACAGTTTTCTTTCTTTTCAAATTTAATGAGTAGGAAATCTCCAACATTTATATTTTCAGGATTGGGAACATCAAAATTTATATCCCCATCTTTTGGAAAACAAAATAACTAGTTTAGAGATTTCATGCAAACTTGTGTATTGGGGCACTATTGTACACTAGCGGGGCACTTTTATACGTATTAATGTGCCCAGTGTATCAAAGTGCCCCAATGGACATTTTCAAAAAACTAACACTTATTAATAAAACCACTGAACTTATTTAAAAATCACGTGTAATCCTGATTACTGAGTGGAATAACTTACCTTTGGTATTTTTAAATCTTAACTAAACAATGTAAAACAGCGTTGGAACACTTTTACATTTCACGTACTTTTCTAGTTGGCTGCACTAAAAACACACCTACACTCATCAAACACCAACAGCTAACTGGCGGGCAGCGTGGTTGCAACTGTTGCACTCACACATGTATAGACACATTTTAGTGATGTCACGACCACGAATAACGTTTCTCGAAATTGAAATGTTGCTGGTGTATCAGTGTGCCCCGTGCATCAATGTGCCCCACCTCACCCTACAGATAATCCCTCAAGACTAATGTGCAGGGGGTGGCAGAAAGCCTCATTCTTCCCCTGTCTTCCTTTGTACCATTACTTGCACGACTGACTTTTTCCTCCTTCCAGAGAGCTGTGTGGCAGCCTTGACAGCTGCTCATCGGCTCCTGTCACAATAACAGCGAATGGCTGAATTCAGTGACACTTTAATAGTAGAGGAAACTTTCCGAGTATCTGTCATTAGTCCTCTAAATAGTTTTTCATATGGTGCCTTGTGGGTGGTTTAGTATTCTCTACACCCCACCACCACCACCACCAAAGGCTTCAGTTCTCACATTTTGCAGTGGCTATTGGAAACTCATTCAAAAACCTGGCTAGGTTTATGTTTGGATTTCATTGCATTCTGGGGATTTGAGCAATACTGGCAGATTAGCAATTGGGATGCATCTGCTGGGTATATGCTGATATGCAGCTGCCACAGACACTCTGTTGTGGATCACTTTGTGCACTGGATGTAGAACCATTTCTATCTAAATCAGAAAGAATTGTGAGAGATACTGCATTTGGAGAGGTTAAATGGAATCTATTTGTCCATGCAACTATATTGGGATTGCGCCTGTGAATGGATCCCATAGAAATACAGGGACTTCTTCCACAGTTACGCCAGGAAAATCATTACTGTCCCCATGTTGAAATACAGAGGAAGATGTGATGGCTTGAAAGTCTATCCACGAGTGCTTGAGCTTAACCTGAAATAACATGGATGGCTGTATTTAAATTAACTTCTCTCTAATGTAACTGACAGTTTTAGTTCCTATGGGTAATGACTGCGTTTATTTCCTGCCCATGCTCTTTCAAAATTTCCCCCTTCTTTTCTCTAATGCTTTTTACGCACTTTCTCCATATAACAGCAATCAGTCTTTGCCAAACTAAAAGAGGTACTTTTTGGAAGCTCCTGAACTGCTTTAGTTTCTGTGTTAGTGTCACTAACCTCCATTAGCTAGTTGAGATGCTTAAGATGTAGATAATAGGCATAATAGATATTACTATTTATTAATTGGGTATTTTCTACTATTGGTAGGCTTGTCTACACATCCCTGGAAAATCTTCCTTTTGGGGTTGTTAGTCCTTGCTAAAATACAGAGCTTGAACACAATTACTACACAGTAATTATATTACTGGTTTAGGCAATGTCATTCATGGGTGAGATTTGGCACAGCAGAATTCTGATAATCTCGGGGTATCCAGCCTATCCATAGTGGGAAAATATTCCTGTATCTCTTTGTTCCACACCAGTTGCTTATGTTGCTTTCAACCCTGGAGCTAGGAATGTAGATTTTAGAAACATTTAAAATATATATCATATTTTTCTGTGTATAAGACTATATTTTTTCCTGAATTTTGAAGTTTAAAATAAGGGGTCATCTTATACACGGATAGTGCATAGTGCATTTCCTTAATTTTGAGTCCTCCCAAAATATACATGGAAAAATATGGTAAGTTGTGTTCCAGAACGATCAATATAAAAATAATTAAGGAACACTTTTAATTGTGCAATAGAGCTTTAATATTTTCTTCTTCCTTAAGTTTTAATAACGTTATAGAGCCACCTGCTGGTCAGTTGTAAATTTAATTCCTTTTTTATCTGTAAATTCTTAAAGAAAAATGTTTATTCTCTCTTTTCCTTTATAAAGTTAGCATGCGCTAAGCATGTCCTAGTTAAACCTGATCATCTAAATCAGTCGCAATCTTTTTACTGTTTTACAATGCATATGTAGCTCAGAAGCTCAATTTGGTTTTGCTTTCAAAGTGTCTTTGGACTCCTGAAGAAACCCACTAGTTTGCTTAGCATCCTGACAGACCCCTTAGTTCTCCAAATATAAGAAGAAGCTTTCGGAACTGTTCCCCTGCCTCAGACTTATGCTTGTGTGTGTGTTTGTTTCAGACTCGCCAGCCTGTATTTGTGCAGCTCTTGCAAGGTGTGTTCAGAGTGTATCACTGCAACTGGCTCATGCCCAGCCAAAAAGCATCAGTGGAAAGCTGTATCAGAGTACTTTCAGATGTAGGTAAGAAAACTGTGTGCATGCATTTAAACATAATCTATGCAACATCTGTTACTTTATATTACATCAGTGCTTATCAGAACACCTGTTGAGTGGCAGCAAAAGCACTCCAAGGTCCATCTTCTCCCCTTCCCTCCACTATTTTTATAGTGGTTCAAGTGATACTTTTTATTGAGACAATTTGTACTGATGAGCCTAGGAGCCTTTTAAGATTTACAGGCCAAGTTCTGGGCAATCTCAAATTTTACTGCCCTTAGCAATAATAGCAAGTCCAATAAAATATATAATTTGAACTGTTGTTGGTTACAAAGACAGAGATCAGGTACACAACACACATGAAATATTCAATTTCTAGTTGATTTTTGAGATGTGTCTGGTTTAGTCCCAAGGCATGTGGGACAATGTGCAAATCTGGAGTACCATCACTTAATAAAGTGGTCCTGAAGTTGCCTGGCAAGCTCTTGTCCATTTGAAAGAACAAACAGACTTTCTTACTAAACAGATAAATGAGGGATGAAATAACCATGCCCTACTTTGAATACTCTCCATATTTAGATGACACTATTTTGCCATTCTAAACCTTCTACAAATTTTTATGCATACAAGCCATGACTTTTTATTAGGCAGTTTTTGTTTTAACCTTATCACTCAGTTATCCAGGCTGACTTCTCTCTCTTGGTTACTGGTGGATGTTCTTTATAGACCAAAACAGCCCTTGCTGTTGTATGCAAAATATACGTATGTTCTGGGTACATACAAAATATTTTTCTTTGCCCTTGCTAATACTTCTGGCTTCTCATGTGCTGATTTATGTATATTAATGATGTATATATTGGTGCAATTGATTGGATTTGTCAGCAGATTCAAATAATGTCTATTTCTATTTCTATTGATTTGTCAATATTTTTTTTTAAATGACAGCTGAATTCACAAATACTTGCTCAGGAATTCATTGGATTAAATCAGCTTCATGCTGGTGTGTAAACTTTGTTGAGTAAATAACTATTTGCTGGTTCCTGAAACAGGTTTGAGGCCAAATCCATAATTGGTAAAAGCTGAATTTCATTGTGTGCTATGGATGCATGACCTGACCTGACACAGAAAGATTAGGTCAGGGGTCAGCAAACTCTTTCAGCAGGGGGCCGGTCCACTGTCTCCCAGACCTTGCGGTGGCCGGACTATATTTTGGAAAATAATATATGAACGAATTCCTATGCCCCACAAAATGAGATGCATTTTAAATAAAAGCACACATTCTACTCATATAAAAACACCAGACAGGCCCCACAAATAACCCAGAGATGCATTTTAAATAAAAGGATACGTTCTACTCATGTAAAAACACCAGGCAGGCCCCACAAATTACCCAGAGATGCATTTTAAATAAAAGGATACATTCTACTCATGTAAAAACATGCTGATTTCTGGACCGCCCGCAGGCCGGATTTAGAAGGCCATTGGGCCGGATCTGGCCCCTGGGCCTTAGTTTGCCTACCCATGGATTAGGTTCTTAAATCTAGAATTGAGAAGATGTGGAAGGAGACCTCCTCTGCTCTTCCCACAATTTTGCAAAGGTGTATATATCTGGCTGCTGTTTGCATTTTTGGTTTTGGCAAAAATATTAACATTCTCAAACTTGCTACATATGTGGTACTTGGGGTGCTTTGCCATCAGTGCAGATTCGTGCTGTTCATTCTGTATACTGAAAACTGCTTCACATCCTTAGCCTATGGTTGTTCCTGCCACAAGGTACTGCCAAGGGGCCATGCTTTTCTGTATAACTGAACCGTGTTTAATACACAGTTGTGCATATATTCTTTTTAACTTTAACATCACTCATGTAGAAGAATGAGATGGTTATAAAGCATTTTTAAGAAATTAAATCTAAGTAGAATAAAGGAACTTTAATAGCTAGAACAGTTCATTACCATGGTAATGCACAAACATGCTTGTGGACATTTACGTGCATAATAAGGTTTTAACACACTGTTCTGTTTCAGTTGATGTGTGTACTAATTGTATGGGTCTGACCAACATAGAATAAAGCAGCGCTGTTACTTCCCATGATCTGGGCTCTATGGGTCCATTAAAATAGCCTGAAATTCTAGATGCATCACACCACTGGCTCGCGTTCAACTTGCGATCAAGATACCTAGACCTGGTCTCTCCCCAGTCCTTGCAACCTTTGCTATTATTTTGTACTTAAGATGCAGGACTTTTCATTATCTCTGCTAATTCCAGTTCCAGTTCCAGCTGTTAAGATCATTTTGAATCATGATTCTGTCATCTTTGATGTTGGCTTCCCCTCCCAGCTTTGGGTCATAGGGAAATTTGATAAGCCACCCCCTATATACATCCTTGCCCAAGTCATTAAAATGTTGAACAGAATGTTCAGGGTACTGTAGTGGAGAGAACAGGTCAGAAAATCCAATTACACATGCAGCCTTTCATCTGCACAATTTTTGATCCAACCCATGCAACTATTTCATAGTGTGCTACAACAATGTGTGTGTGATTACACGGAGTGAAAAACAATATTTGTTTGTTCTACTCACAACAATTCTCCACCTCCCTCCCCTGAGGTGAACAAAATTCCTTGTTGAAACTTGCCATACTACATCTAGATTTTGTATGATCAATATGAATAAGCACCTTATGAGAAGAAAAATGTTCTGAAATGCACATTCTGTGACATACTGTTGGATCATGGAGACACTTTCATTTATCTGTTTCAGCAAAGAGCAGAGCAATTGCCATCCCGGTTGATCTGGACAGCCAAGTAAACAACCTCTTCCTGAAATCTCATAACATAGTACAAAAAACAGCAATGAACTGGAGGATGACAGCAAGGAATGCTGCTCGGAGAGATTCGGTGATGGCTGCTTCTAGGGATTACCGCAACATTATTGAGAGATTGCAGGTGCGTACATAGCACAGTGGGACAGAAAAAAATTCCAAATTTCAAAAAATATTCTATTGGGGTCTGGACTGGCAGTGACTGCACAGGAATGAGCCCTTGGGGTTCTGGTAGATAGCTTGATGAAGCTGCAAGAAGGTGAAATTCAGTGTTAGGGGTCATTGGGAAATGGATTGAAAATAAAACATAAAACTTTTTATAGAAACATATACAGTGGACGCTCGGGTCGCGAATGTGATCCGTGCGGGATGCACGTTCCCAACCCGCAGCATTCGCAACCCGCATCTGCGCATGCGCGGGTTGCGATTCGGTGCTTCTGCGCATGTGCAAAGTGTGATTTCACTCCATAGAATCAAAGAATTGTAGAATTGGAAGAGATGCCGAGAGTCATCTAGTCCAACCCCCAGCAATGCAGGAATCTCAACTAAAGCATCCATGACAGAATAATAATAATAATAATAATAATAATAATAATAATAATAATAATAATAATAATAATAATTTATTTATACCCCACCCATCTGGCGGCTTCCAACAAAATATTAAAATACAATAGTCCGTCAAACATTAAAAGCTTCCTTAAACAGGGCTGCCTTCAGATGTCTTCTAAAAGGTAGCCATCCAACTTCTGCTTAAAATCCTCATAAGACTAGAGGATAATACTGGTAATTGCTACTGGTCACATGGCTATGTTCAGTTCTCCCCTGTTGGAGGCAGTACGTTTCTATGTATCTGTTGCTGGGAGTCAAAAGCAGGAAGAGTGCTGTTGCATTCAGGTCCTGCTTGTGGACATCCCATAGACATAGTTGGCCACTGTGAGAACAGGACACTTGACTTGATGAGTCATTGGCCTGATCCAGCCAGCACTCTTCTCATATTTATTTTTTAAAGAGTTAGGATGTATTTACACGAATAAGGGAAATGGCATTAGTTGCTTGTGTAGGAGATATTCAAGACAGCATGTCTTGCTTCTGTAAGCCACACATACTTTCATTTACAGGGATGTGTCTTGCACAATGAGCATTGTATTCAGTGTAATTCAGAACCGCATAGATAGCACATTTAGAAAGCTGTGTGAAGTCCCTCCTCCCACACCACAGTCTAGAAGACACAGACCATTAAATTGGTGGGAATTGCAGCAGTGGGGATGGGGAATATTCAGGGTACCAATCAGCCACACCTTCTTCCAGGTAATCCATTACATTCCCCCACCCCAACAGACACTCTGAGTTTCATGGCGAATGAGCATGTTCATTCATGACTTCTGAAAAGTTTATTTTTTATTTCTTTTTCTAAATCTTTTTTAATATATGTACTTCCTAAAACATTTGGGTTTCCCCCCTCCCAAGCCTGCTTATAACTTCCTCTTCTGCATAGGTGGTGCTATTTGGGCTAAATAAGGATTGCCACTCAAAACTATGAGTTTCCTATTAGTATATAGGAAAAATAATTCCTTGAAGCAAATTCTTTTGCTAGATTAAAGCACTGCAAGCTTGCAATATGTTGAAAAGACCTAGCATTCTCAGTGACAAGTTCTTTTGCTAGTAAGCATCAGACTTACTCCCCTACCCTTTAAAAACATTTTTTAAAAATTATTTTTAGAATTTATTACAAATCAAACAAAATTGCTTTAATGCAATTTCTTAAAATCAGGTTTCCCGCTCCTGTTGCAGACATATGTCCATAATTCCCCCTGTTGCTGCTTCATTTCTTATTTTGTCTCCAGTTGACACCTTTTACTTGCCATTAAGCGGTTCTTCCAGCTGACCAATTTTCACCTTACAAACAGCAGCTCTGTTATGTCTTATAAATATATAATCCATTTCATGTGTGTAATCCTTCATATACATTTTGTTCCATACCTGGTGTGTTGAGAGGGTTCAGTTCTTTCTTTTGTTGTTGTTCAATTTTTTGCAGTGTTTATCTGGATGGTACAAGGTCACGTGTCATTTCTTTCCACTGTTCTCAAACTAACCTACGAACCACAGCCATAAATAACTCACAGGGTGCACCCCAGGCTTCCACCATTAAGTTCCCCTCTGGAGGTGTTTCTCGGCACACATTTAACAGCAAGGTCTTTTCTCAAATTCAGCCTCTCTTCCATATCTATTCGGCTGCAGGACATTCTCTCTCTCTCCCCCCCCTCCAGTCCTCTGACAACACTCCCATCCAGAAGTGGTCATACTTAAAGTCCAGAGTAACAAAGCAACGACTACACGCGTCTCTTTTATTGTGCAGCGGAGGACAGGAAAAAGAAGGACCATTTGAAAACTATAAAGCATGAAGCACCTTGTCCTCCCCCTTCCTTTCCCAGCTGTTGCAAGGATTCTCAAGCTTCAGAAAAACAGTCAAATACCTTCAGAGAGCCAAGCCCAGTCCTTTCGGCAGCTGATTGATTGCAGCCCATTAGCATATGTCTCTTCAGGAGCACCTCTTGATTAATGCCAGTTGTCCAGATTAAGGAGGAACTACAGTGCTACCTTGGTTCTCAGTCTTAATCTGTTCTGGAAGTCCGTTCCAAAACCAAGGTGTGTTTTCCCATAGAAAGTAGTGCAGAATGGAATAATCTGTTCCAGGCTTTTAAAAACAACCCCTTAAGCAGCAATTTAACTTGAATTTTACTATCTAACGAGACCATTGATCCATAAAACGAAAGCAATAAACAATGTACTGAAGTCACAAAATCAATCAGTAGCTGAACTGGGTTCCACACAGTCACAATAACAAAACAAAAAAGAGCCACAAAAACAAAAATGCAAATAGCGAAAAAAGACAGACCTCAGTGTAACACTCAAAACTGTAGTGTGGCACTCAAAATGGAGCATGTTTGGCTTCCGAAAAACATTTGCAAACCGGAACACTTACTTCTGAGTTTGCAGTGTTTAGATTCCAAGTTGTTTGAGTACCAAGGCGTTTGAGAACCAAGGTACCACTGTATTCACAAATCATGCCAGTAACGGAGGCTCTTCCATGGCAGGGACACACTCCTAGGTCGCTCCTGTTTTGCCTTTCAAGTTGGCAGACACAGGATTACGCAGCACTGCAGGATACAGTGAACTCCCCAGACCCTGCTGAGAAGCATTGGAGGACTTATACCACATTTTCTCCCTTTCCCCTATCTGAACTTCTTCACAGACCGCGGAGGGCTGCAAAGAACATCCACCACTGACTCATGGGCATAGCCAGAAACCCCTTTAAAAAACATTTTAGTCCCTACGAATTTCCCAATGTTAATTTTAAACTGTTATATATCTGCACTTCAGGATATAGTGTCTGCTCTGGAAGATCGCTTGCGCCCGCTTGTCCAGGCTGAGTTGTCTGTATTGGTGGACGTCCTTCATAGACCAGAGCTGCTCTTCCCAGAGAATACAGATGCAAGAAGGAAATGCGAGAGTGGAGGTTTCATCTGCAAGTGAGTGGTGGAGTTGTGTTTACTTAATTCTCTTCTAGTAAATCCTGGTCCTTTTTTCTTTTAGGATGTTGCACCATATTCTAATCTCAGCTTGTTATCATTTACCTTTGGTGAGATATTTGCACATGGATCAGGCTGTCAGTAAAAGGTTCTGGATACAAGCAACATCTTTATGGTTGAGGGAAACTATAATATACTGCAGATTCTGTAACAGGAACACTGATCAATAGGGCCCCCCAAAATATGAAGTGCAGCTTCAACAACCTGGATGCAGAGTTATAGTTCACCACATTTTCTGTTGTGTGGGCGGTATCAGGACCAGTAGGACAGTGGCATTTTCTCAAGTTTATTTTGAAGAAATTTCCATTTTTTTCCTGCTGGTTCCCAGGATTTCAGTGACAGAACTAGATGTGTGACTGCCCTCAAAAACAGCCTTCCCTCCATAATGACCTGTAAGAAAAAAAATGTGTAATGTCATATTAGCCCAGTTCACATATAACTTTTTAAGCGTTAACCATAGCTTGGCATGAACAAACAAATATGAAGGCTTCCAGAGATATGATCCTGGCTGATTTGCTCCTCCCTGGTCGTTCTACTCCTGTGGTGCACTGAGCTAAGCTGCAGTTTGCCATAGTGTGTCATCTGAACCCAGGCTCGTGGTTTAGCGCTCTCAAAACAAACCATGAGCTGTAACCATGTTTCTTTATCCCTGTGGTTTGCTGTTCATGGTTTGTCTGTGGTAGCTACACCACAAGTCCAGGATGGGACAACAGGTCAACAATCCTACAGCTTAGCACAACACAGCAGTAGAATGATTAGGGATGAGCAAGGTGACTGTGATATTCTCCTTGGGAACCAACACATTTGCTCGTTCATGCTAAGTCATGATGAATGAGGTCATTGCCGTGTTTGGGGTTTTCTCATTCTCAGAAGTGTGGGGATGCCATTTCATTTCTATTTGCTAAACTTTATGTGGGATTTGGTGGGGCTGCTGTTTTTGGTAGAAGCCATGCATCTCTTGTAACAGTTCACCCCTAAATGCCCAGAAGCTTGCCTTTCTTTAGGTTGTAGTTGTGTTCCTTTGTTCAGTCCTTCAGGACAATTCACAATGAAAGAGTCTGATAACTTTTAGACCAGAAATACTTTTAGAGCATGAAAATAGGTAAGTGACCCAATAGCTTCCAAAAACAGCACCCCAGAATCACATGGTTCATTTGCCATCAATGAGGACTTATGTTGAATGAAATAACATAACAGCACTTATAGTTTCCTTATTCCATATTTAAAGCAGTCTTTATTTTATCATTACACCTTGTAGTCCTTACATATAGGAGAATTGTGAGTCAAAATTATCTTGTTGCGTGACACCTATCACCAGTAACACAGCAAATATAAACAACAGATGAATATGGCATATGCTAGCCAATTTGTTCTCCCTCTTGACCCTTGATTTTAAATAGCCACAAATGCCTTCCTAACCAATTAGAAATTCTAGTACTGAAACAAACTGTGATCAATTGGTTGTTTTCAGGTTAATAAAACATACTAAACAGCTGCTGGAGGAAAATGAGGAGAAACTTTGTATTAAAGTATTACAGACACTCAGGGAAATGATGACCAAAGATAGAGGCTATGGAGAGAAGGTACTTTAATTTACCGTATATTATCTTGTCTTTTATTCTGTCTTTCTATTTGCAGTGTAGTAAAAGAAACATCAGTACTGGGTCCTTATCTTTGTCTACTTTCTGCATTGTAAAAACATCTGAAACATTGTTGTGCACAATTGAATTGCTGCTGTTATTATTATCCCAGGTATTTTTAACATAGGCTGGGAATACCAAAGTACCTCAGCCATACCTTTTTCTTTGCTGTTGAGGATAACTGACCTTAGAATGGCTTACCTGGCTTTTTTCACATCATGAATACAGAATCAAGGGGAAAGTGATTCTGGTTTTTTTTTTCAGGGGTTCCCTTCCTACTCACTGTGTAAACAAATACTGAAAATATTGAAATCAGTGAAAATACTTATAGGGCTGCTAGCCTAGGATAACCAATGGTTTAAATCAGAGGTGGCTATCCTGCAGACTTTCAGATGCTGTTGGACCCCAACTCCCACCAAGCCCAGCCAGCCAGCGGTCAAGGGTGATGGGAACTGTAGTCCAGCAAAACCCGGTGGGCCAAAGGACAGCCACCCCAATGTAAACCCTAAACGATTGTTCTACTATACTTCACATGGTCTCCCAGGATCCTTAGTGTAAAATAAAAATAAAAATGCATATGGTCTATGAAGTCCACTTGTATGAGGATAAACTATATGTTACATCTGAATCTTAAGGTTATGTAAGTTTTGAGGTGCCAGTGAAGTTCATCCAGTTAAGAATCAGATAAGAAATTCAGGGGCTTCACAAAAAAACTAGCACGCATGAGAGGTGAGCTCTTAAAACCCCTGACTCGGAGGCAGAAAAGCGTTCTTGGCTCCCTCTCTATTTCTTAGACCCAGAAGCCCTCCCTGCCAGCCATGGCTACACATAGGGAGGGGACAACAGGGACATCTTACCTTTCAGTCCTTCTGCCTTTGTTCCCCAAATATATTCTTGAACAAAACCCATGAACCTTTCATGCCTCTTTAAGAACTCAGGATTAATATTTTATCTGGTATTAGGTCCTCTTTTGGGCATGGGACTTCCACGCTTTAGGAAACAATAACACATAGTTTTGCTCTAAATCATCTGCATGGGATCACTTGCGTTCTAGCGCTTATAAGTATGTGGTAGGCATAAAGAAGATTCTATTGTCTCAAAAAAATTGAAGAAGAGATCCATTACTGCTTTTGTTTTCAGTGAATTTGGACAAGTACTTACTTCCTTGACTCTACTTAAACGGGGAACATTACATTCCTATGATTTGCCACCTTTTCACTTCGTTACAGTATCCTACAAATACAATATTGGCAGTGGTTGTGGGTAGAGTATGCATTGTGGATCTTGGTGCTCCTATCACCTGGTTACTTGCAATTTCTCTTGTATTAATTCTTGTTTTCAACTTTTTCTCCTCCTTTCCCCCCACTTTCCAGTTGATTGCACTTGGTGAATTGGATAATGCTGAGGTTTTGCATTTCTTTCTTTCCCCCCCAAAATGTAGTGTTTGTAGCCTTGTAATCTGTTGTGCTGTTTTGCCAGTCCTTAAGCGTTGTGGTTCGTGTACTTGTACTAGTGACGTAGTAGAATGTAACTTGCCAGTGCCTGCAGTGAGGAAACAAGTAATTATATTGTCTCTTATCCTTCAACATTAATTTTGTCCAAATGTCCTCTGGAGGCAACATTTTTATCCTCTCTTGAAAGGTAGAATGGAGAGGTAGCCATCATTTGCATTACTAAACATAATGTAACCCCCACCCCCACCCCAAGATTATTTGCGTGCATATAGAAGCAGTTAATGAAGATGCAAGGATGGAGGAAGTTTAATCCCTTTGTCCCATTGTCTGCCATTCTGAGTAATTAAAATGTGGGAAAGACAACTATGGGATCCAAATAGTTTCGCTATTCATAAATAGACTTGAGCGTGTCTAGTGAAGTTTTTGAGCTCATGCCGTATCTCAAATTGCCTTTTAAAGGACTTTCGGTTTCCAAAATAGTTTGCCATGCAGAAGGAAAGACTGCTGTTTTGAGAAATGCTGGCACTAAGCATGTTTAGATATGCAGAAGTAGTTGTGTGATGCCTTGGATCCTGGAAACTGACTGTTGCTACCAGGGAGACACCACCCTAGAACAGTGCAGTCCAATATTAACTGTTTATATTGTTGATTAATTTCCCTATGCTGACACCTAAACAGAGTGAGTCTTTCAGTGGGTCAATGACTAGCTGACCCAAAGTTTTCATTCTAATAGGGAGCTGGGATCAGTGAATTTACATTTATCTCCTAAAGTGAAAAGTGTTCATATACCCTAAAACATGGAATAGAAAGTTGAATCTAGGTAACTGAATGGGAGAGCAAAACCAAGTGGTGAGTTTTTTTATTGTGGATTAATTAATCAATTCTGAATAATACTGCAGCTTTGAAGGTGACACCTATAAAGCTAAATCAGCAAACCTTTGCATATAGAACTATTGAATTCTAGAGCTTACTCTGAGTAGACATGGGTAGAACTGGGGTACACTTTAGATAACTTGAAAAATGTACATTTTGTATGCATGAAGACATTCATTGATGGGTGTTGAAATATCTCTTAAGTGTAGCAAATTTTCTTATTTCTCCATTGAATAGATCTGAGAAAATGGTGAAGGTTTATTTAGAATATTTACATCTCACCTCTTTTGATCCCAAAGGTAGCTTAAAGTAGTTTGCAATAAGATGCACACAAAGTCCACACAATTCAGCAACCCTATGTCCCCTAGCTGATAGCACAGGCCAGGATACGTTTTGCTGCAGTCCCAGGACAACTGGCAGTTGTGTCTGGAAAGTGGTTGACTGCGAACAAGCCTACTGCAGCTGCTCCTTCTCAGGCAAATGGATAGGGCTAGGTTGCTTTTACTTTGGCTCAAGGTAGTAGTGTTGGTCGTCTTCTCTGCTGCCAAAATTTCATTCCAATCCAAGTTGACTGCTGCTGTTTAAATGTCACTAGGATCTGGTCTATGTCTACATTGCTATTAGGGACTCTAGGACCTAGATACTTCCAAGGTTCTGGAGGAGAGCATAAGTTAAGCGGCAGAGTTGATCAAGTATAAGCATATTGTAGCCTTTTTGTATTGATATGTAGGCTTTCTTTTTTTTAAAGAAATTGTACTAAAGTGAACTCCTTCCTAGAATGCTGTATTGGAAATCCGCTGCCTCCAAGGAGCTAAGTTTTTCTTCAGCCTCATCCTAGACCACATTGGCTTCAAAGTATAGATCCGCTTTCCCCAACCAGATGCCCTCTAGATGTTTTGGATCACAGCTGCTTAGAGGGCTGATGAGAGTAGCAGTCTAAAACATATTGCTGGCACTGAGTTGGAGAAGGCTGGTGTAGAGAAGCTTCATGTATTTCTCTGTCTAATTAATTTGTGACAAATTCAGATGGAGTTTGGGCCTGTTTGTTTGTTTTTGCTTTGATTTTCATTTAAACTCTTCCCTCTTCCCCACCCAAGTCTCTGGCCATTGTAACCTGCTGTGTTTTGCAGTAAATCAACTACAGTGATCAGGCTCGATTTAGAACTTAGGCTCTTGATTTCAAGTAAGAACTTTGTTGGCTGCCTTGCATGGAAGGGATTTCATGCTTCAAGCAGGTGTGTTTATAAATATAGGAAATGAGCGCTGTCTGTTTATTAAAAGTGTCTTCTGGCAGTAGTTTGGATTCCCTGAAGCCTCTGTAAGGAAGCCGCAGTGTTTTCCTTTGCGTAATTTCCACCAGCCACTGTAAAAGCATGGAATGAAAGAAACTTACCCTTTTAGTGTTCATTCTGATAAAATAAGCTCTTGCAAGTCCAATTATCTGCTCATCCTCTTTGCCAGCCTAACTATATGTCTTTGGTTTCTGACATGTATAGAACTGCAGGTCTCTTCCACAAGGTTTCATGCACTAGAACCCACCTTGTCCAATGCAGAAATAAAAGCAGCAGTACTTAATTTTGTGGGTGTGCGTCCTCCATTTAACCAGTGCTTTGTACTGCTCACCAGCAGCACATACTGTGTGACACATTAAGTAAAGAAAGGGATCCTGGCTAGGTTGACAAAGAATAGCAGTAGCCTAGTGCAATGGTTAACTCAGCTGTGGAGTTTTCCAAATAAGAAATACCCCATTTATACCAATGGAATCTCTGCTTGAAGTGCTGGGCTTTCAACTTAACACTCCATTGCTGCAGTTGTGGACCGGCTGCTGATAAACAAATTCCTTTTGGAGCAAAAACCGTTGGTTATATTAAACCTAACCTCAGAACAAGTATCAGTAGAAGAAAGGCGAGATAAAATTACAGTGAATAGTAATGATGCAGTCATGAAACTGCTGCCTTAAGGTAGAAGAACAGGAAAATAAGAACTCTCTAACTCCTGGAAACTCCTTCAGCAGTTCTGCTAAGAAAAATGAAGGAAACAGAAAACCTTGGCTAACAATTACCCTAATGTGCACAGTCAGTCTTGGAATAGAGGCAAGTACATGCCATCTTAGGTGAATCTGGCCATACTGGACAAAAGGGATTGAACAAATGGAAAATGAGGAACTAACTAATTGGAAGGGGCCCCCTTGGAAGGTTGTGAACTTTCCTTCCTTGGAGTTTTTTAAGCAGAGGTTGGATGGCCACCTGTCACAGGTGCTTTAGTTGAGATTCCTGCATTCCATGGGGTTGGACTAATGACCCTTGGGGATCCCTTCTAACTCTGATTCTATGGTATTTCCTACATACCACCAGCTTCAGAGCTTTGTTACCCAAGGACCTTATGTGAAATGGGTTTCTGTGCATGTAGGACTAATATAATTTTAATTTAAAATTAAATTTAATTTTGTATTTCTGCTGGTTACATAAATGGATTAATTGCCCTGCCAATTAATTGGCTCCTGCCAACCTAGCAGTTCGAAAGCACGTCAAAGTGCAAGTAGATAAATAGGTACCGCTCCAGTGGGAAGGTAAACGGCGTTTCCATGCGCTGCCCTGGTTCGCCAGAAGCAGCTTAGTCATGCTGGCCACATGAGCTGTACCCCGGCTCCCTCGGCCAATAAAGTGAGATGAGCGCCGCAACCCCAGAGTCAGCCACGACTGGACCTAGTGGTCAGGGGTCCCTTTACCTTTTATTGATCTTGGAGGTGTGTTGTTCCTTCAGTAGCAACAGGATATATTCAATAAGCCTTATCTCTTTTTAAAAAAAGAAGGAGGAAGAGTAATTGAAAATCTTAATGGCCTTGATAAAGAAAGTTGTAAAGCAGAAGGAATCAAATGGAATGCTGGAGTGAGATAGCGTTTAGAAGAACTGATCGCTCTTCTGATACTATTAAACTTTGCCTGAAGGGGGCATTCTGGTGATGCTGAATGGAGCAGAGAGATGTCCTACTTGCCTTCTCTCTCTCTCTCTCTCTCTCCCTCCTACATTGCAGTGAACTG